>NC_088412.1:11825056-11897556 GCF_034236695.1 Oncorhynchus nerka | reverse complement strand
ATACCGTCATAAATGTGAAGAAAAATGGTGCTATGATATTTTGGCCATATGGCCTAGCCCTAAAGGAAACCCGGAGCAATACATTCTCCACTCCATACTGCTGCTGTCTATTAAAGGGAGACCTGGATGTTCAGCTGGTTAACAGGACCAATTGAATGTCATTACTACCGACTACTTTATTCAAGGCTTGTTATCTTCTACCTAGAAAACAGGAAGTTGTTATATTTTACCTATAAAACGGGAAGTTGTCGTCGTCTACCTATAAAACAGGAAGTTGTCGTCGTCTACCTATAAAACAGGAAGTTGTTATATTTTACCTATAAAACGGGAAGTTGTTATATTTTACCTATAAAAAGGGAAGTTGTCGTCATCTACCTATAAAACAGGAAGTTGTCGACTTCCACCTATAGAACAGGAAGTTGTCATCGTCTACCTATAGAACAGGAAGTTGTCATCGTCTACCTATAGAACAGGAAGTTGTCATCGTCTACCTATAGAACAAGAAGTTGTCATCGTCTACCTATAGAACAGGAAGTTGTCATCGTCTACCTATAGAACAGGAAGTTGTCATCTTCTACCTATAGAACAAGAAGTTGTCATCGTCTACCTATAGAACAGGAAGTTGTTATCGTCTACCTATAGAACAGGAAGTTGTTATCGTCTACCTATAGAACAGGAAGTTGTTATCGTCTACCTATAGAACAGGAAGTTGTTATCGTCTACCTATAGAACAGGAAGTAGGCCTAGAAGACCAATTGGCTAGAAAAGCACACAGTCAGGTTAACTGTTATTTGAGTTATGCTTTTTTTTACAGTACTTTAATTGTAAGGAATGTGGTTTATTCTAAAAGAGAGATCAAATAAACTTAATGATTTGTTCACTAATGTAATGCTCTTCCTGCTCAGTTTCACAGTCTAATATGGCTCAATGAGTCTGCTTGTTCTATTGACAGAGATGCTATCATCAGAGAGATAGTGGACATGTCCTGGTGTTGCTCCCTTTCCCTTCCCCCTCTTCCTCCACACAGAAGCTCAGCAGTTCAGTTCCCACCCCTCAGCAAGGTGATTGATGAACAAACATGTTTACAATTACCCTTACTCTTATCAAAACAGGTTTTAGATAAAAGAGCAGCCACATTGGCATTGAGAACCTGAGAGGTGTTCAGATTCACCTATGTCAAATATCTACTGGTTCACACGAGGTCAGTGATTTATTACTCGCCTCGAGGATGCTAACAGTGGGAAATAAGCCTTAGACAACAACAGTTATGCGCTAACAAGATCCATCACAAGGTTCCCAGACATTTTAAAACTGTACGTTTTTGTCTATTTTCTTTCAACAGAAGATCTCCGGGAAGATTGGACCCAAATAAAGTATTGTAAAAACAGATTTATGATTTCCTGTTTCCTGTATCCCCAACTTACCATATATGGGCCTGCTTAAACATGACCTCAGCGTACCTGTATCCCGTATCCCCAACTTACCATATATAGGCCTGCTTAACTGCATTAGGTCCCCAACTTACCATATACAGCCCTGCTTAACTGCATTAGGTCCACATGTCATTTACATGATGAGAGAGTGCACATTTTACCATGACCTCAGCGTATGCGCAGCAGTGTTGGTGTGTCGTGACTCATGGCAGACAAAATGGCCACTGAAAAACAAACCCTCTGGGCTGAAAACTCGACAGAGGTCCCCATCGCAGCCAATCACATAAACAGTCACAAGCACTGAGAAGCCGTCACAACTCAGACTTACAGTACCAGTCAAAAGTTTGGACACACCTACTCATTCAAGGGTTTTTCTTTATTTTGACTGTTTTCTATATTGTAGAATAATAGTGAAGACATCAAAACTATGAAATAACTGAATCATGTAGTAAACAAGAAAGTGTTCAACAAATCTAAATATATTTTACATTTGAGATTCTTCAAAGTAGCCACCCTTTGCCTTGATGACAGCTTTGCACACTCTTGGCATTCTCTCAACCAGCTTCATGAGGTAGTCACCTGGAATGCATATCAATTAACAGGTGTGCCTTGTTAAAGGTTAATTTGTGGAATTGCTTTCCCTCTTAATGTGTTTGAGCCAATCAGTTGTGTTGTGAGGTAAGGTAAGGTAAGGTAAAGTTGGTGTACACAAGATAGCCCTATTTGGTAAAAGACCAAGTCCATATTATGGCAGGAACAGCTCAAATAAGCAAAGAGAAACGACAGTCCATCATTACTTTAAACTCTCTGGGATATGTGGGACGCTAGCGCTAGTGTCCCACCTGGCCAAAAGCCAGTAAAAATGCAGAGCACCAAATTCAAATAAATTACTATAAAAATATAACTTTCAAGAAATCACACATGTAAGATACCAAATTAAAGCTACACTTGTTGTGAATCCAGCCAACATGTCAGATTTCAAAAATGTATTTTCGGCGAAAGCAAACAATGCTATTATCTGTAAACAAAGAGAGAGAAGCATATTTCAACCCTGCAAGCGAGACACAAAACGCAGAAATAAAAATATAATTCATGCCTTACCTTTGACGAGCTTCTTTTGTTGGCACTCCAATATGTCCCATAAACATCACAAATGGTCCTTTTGTTCGTTTAATTCCGTCGATATATATCCAAAATGTCAATTTATTTGGCATATACTGTCCAGAAAAACACTGGTTCCAACTTGCGCAACGTGACTACAAAATGTCTCAAAAGTTACCGGTAAACTTTGCCAAAACATTTCAAACTACTTTTGTAATACAACTTTAGGTATTTTTTAATGTAAATAATCAATCAAATTTAAGAAGGGATGATCTGTGTCCAATACAGGAGGAAAACAAACTGTAGCTAGCTTTCTGGTCACGCGCCTCTAACAGTACACTACAAGTGACCCTCGTTTTGAACAGGGCTACTTCTTCATTACACAAAGGAAAAACCTCAACCAATTTCTAAAGACTGGTGACATCCAGTAGGAACTGCAAGAAGGTCCCTTAGAAATCTGGATTCCCAATGAAAACCTATTGAAAAGAGAGTGACCTCAAAAAAAAGATCTGAATAGTTTGTCCTTCTAAATAAGTTCTGTTGTACTCACAGACATGATTTAAACAGTTTTAGAAACTTCCGAGTGTTTTCTATGCAAATCTATCTTCTGGGGATGAGTAGCAGGCAGTTGAATTTGGGCATGCATTTCATCCAGACGTGAAAATACTGGTCCCTGTCACCAAGAAGTTAAGGCATGAAGGTCAGTCAGTGCAGAACATTTCAAGAACTTTGAATGTTTCTTCAAGTGCAGTCGCAAAAACCATCAGGAACTATGATGAAACTGGCTCTCATGAGGACCGCCACAGGAAAGGAAGACCCAGAGTTACCTCTGCTGCCGAGGATAAGTTCATTAGAGTTACCAGCCTCAGAAATTGCAGCCCAAATAAATGCTTCAGAGTTCAAGTAACAGACACATCTCAACATCAACTGTTCAGAAGAGACTGCTTGAAATCAGGCATTCATGGTTGAATTGCTGCAAAAAAAGCACTACTAAAGGACACCAACAAGAAGAAGAGACTTGCTTGGGCCAAGAAACAAGAGCGATGGACATTAGACCGGTGGAAATCTATCCTTTGGTCTGATGAGTCCAACCACCGTGGAACCAAAAGTGAGATGTGAGATGCAGAGTGAACGGATGATCTACACATGTGTGGTTCCCACCGTGAAGCATGGAGGAGGAGGTGTGATGGTGCTTTGCTGGTGACACTGTCTTTGATTTATTTTGAAGGCACACTTAACCAGCATCGCTACCACAGCATTCTGCAGAGATAAGCCATCCCATCTGCTTTGCGCTTAGTGGGACTATCATTTGCTTTTCAACAGGACAATGACCCAACAGGCGGTGTAAGGGCTACTTGACCAAGAAGGAGAGTGATGGAGCGCTGCATCAGATGACCTGGCTTCCATAATCACCCAACCTCAACCCAATTGAGATTGTTTGGGATGAGTTGGACCACAGATTGAAGGAAAAGCAGCCAACAAGTGCTCAGAAGCTGGTTGAGAGAATGCCAAGAGTGTGCAAAGCTGTCATCAAGGCAAAGGGTGGCTACTTTTTTGGCTACACTTTTTTGGTTACAACATGATTCCGTATGTGTTATTTCATAGTTCTGATGTCTTCACTATTATACTACAATGTAGAAAATAGTCAAAATAAAGAAAAACCCTTGAATGAGTAGGTGTGTCAAAACCTTTAGACTGGTACTGTATGTAAAATGAGTGTGCCCTTTAGTAGTCCTTGGCCTTTTCATACATCCAAATCAAAACACTAATCCAAAACCAATAATTGACTCTGAATCCCATCTGTATTAGGCAATGGTGCATTAAGGTTTTCAAACACTATAAAATGTCCAAGCACAGATCCTAGGTCAATAATATACGCGTCAACTCATATGTTGCAATAGCAGATAAATATAGATTTTGCCATGTCGAGACGACCCAATCTGGAATACAAAACATGACTACAACCCACAGTGACATGCTTCTTCTCATGCTTAAAATACATACTGCTGCTAGTGAAACAACCTATATACAGGGCTTTCATAATGCACTTCCTCTTTGTAACCATGACATGTCATGCCCCCCCCCCCACTTCCCTATGCCTCTGCTTTTTTGGTCCTCCAATAATCGGTATCGGTATCCGCGTTGAAAAATCATAATCGGTCGACCTCTAATCCTAACATATCCTTAAATATACTATCCTTACATATACTATCCTAACATATCCTTACATATACTATCCTTACATATACTATCCTAACATATCCTTACATATACTATCCTTACATATACTATCCTTACATATAATATCCTAACATATCCTTACATATACTATCCTTACATATCCTTACATATACTATCCTAACATATCCTTACATATACTATCCTTACATATACTATCCTAACATATCCTTACATATACTATCCTAACCTATCCTTACATATACTATCCTTACATATCCTTACATATACCATCCTAACATATACTATCCTAACATATCCTTACATATACTATCCTTACATATACTATCCTAACCTATCCTTACATATACTATCCTTACATATACTATCCTAACATATACTATCCTAACATATACTATCCTAACCTATCCTTACATATACTATCCTAACATATACTATCCTAACATATACTATCCTAACCTATACTATCCTAACCTATTATATACATATACTATCCTTACATATACTATCCTAACATATCCTTACATATACTATCCTTACATATCCTTACATATACTATCCTAACATATCCTTACATATACTATCCTTACTTATACTATCCTAACATATCCTTACATATACCATCCTAACATATACTATCCTAACATATCCTTACATATACTATCCTTACATATACTATCCTAACATATCCTTACATATACCATCCTTACATATACTATCCTAACATATCCTTACATATACTATCCTTACATATACTATCCTAACATATCCTTACATATACTATCCTTACATATACCATCCTTACATATACTATCCTAACATATCCTTACATATACTATCCTAACCTATCCTTACATATACTATCCTAACATGTTCTTTCATATAACATCCTTACATATACCATCCTAACATATCCTTACATATACTATCCTTACATATACTATCCTAACATATCCTTACATATACTATCCTAACATATCCTTACATATACTATCCTAACCTATCCTTACATATACTATCCTTACATATACTATCCTTACATATACTATCCTTACATATACTATCCTTACATATACCATCCTTACATATACTATCCTTACATATACTATCCTAACATATCCTTACATATACTATCCTTACATATCCTATCCTTACATATACTATCCTAACATATCCTTACATATACCATCCTAACATATACTATCCTAACATATCCTTACATATACCATCCTTACATATACTATCCTAACATATCCTTACATATACTATCCTAACCTATCCTTACATATACTATCATTACATATACTATCCTAACCTATCCTTACATATACTATCATTACATATACTATCCTAACATATCCTTACATATACTATCCTTACATATACCATCCTTACATATACTATCATTACATATACTATCCTAACCTATCCTTACATATACTATCCTTACATATACCATCCTTACATATACTATCCTAACATATCCTTACATATACTATCCTAACCTATCCTTACATATACTATCCTAACATGTTCTTTCATATAACATCCTTACATATACCATCCTAACATATCCTTACATATACTATCCTTACATATACTATCCTAACATATCCTTACATATACTATCCTAACATATCCTTACATATACTATCCTAACCTATCCTTACATATACTATCCTTACATATACTATCCTTACATATACCATCCTTACATATACTATCCTTACATATACTATCCTAACATATCCTTACATATACTATCCTTACCTATCCTATCCTTACATATACTATCCTAACCTATCCTTACATATACTATCCTTACATATCCTATCCTTACATATACTATCCTTACATATACTATCCTAACATATACTATCCTTACATATACTATCCTAACATATCCTTACATATACTATCCTAACATATACTATCCTTACATATACTATCCTAACCTATCCTTACATATACTAGCCTTACATATCCTTACATATACCATCCTAACATATCCTTACATATCCTATCCTTACATATACTATCCTTACATATACTATCCTAACATATACTATCCTTACATATACTATCCTTACATATACTATCCTAACCTATCCTTACATATCCTATCCTTACATATACTATCCTAACATATACTATCCTAACATATACTATCCTAACCTATCCTTACATATACTATCCTAACATATACTATCCTAAAATATACTATCCTAACATATCCTTACATATACTATCCTTACATATACTATCCTAACATATACTATCCTTACATATACTATCCTAACCTATCCTTACATATCCTATCCTTACATATACTATCCTAACCTATCCTTACATATACTATCCTTACATATCCTTACATATACTATCCTAACATATCCTTACATATACCATCCTAACATATACTATCCTAACATATCCTTACATATACCATCCTTACATATACTATCCTAACATATCCTTACATATACTATCCTTACATATACTATCCTTACATATCCTATCCTTACATATACTATCCTAACCTATCCTTACATATACTATCATTACATATACTATCCTAACCTATCTTTACATATACTATCCTTACATATACTATCCTAACATATACTATCCTAACCTATCCTTACATATACTATCCTTACATATACTATCCTTACATATACTATCCTTACATATACTATCCTAACATATACTATCCTAACATATACTATCCTAACCTATACTATCCTAACCTATCCTTACATATACTATCCTTACATATACTATCCTAACCTATCCTTACATATACTATCCTTACATATACCATCCTTACATATACTATCCTTACATATACTATCCTTACATATACTATCCTTACATATACTATCCTTACATATACTATCCTAACATATACTATCCTTACATATACTATCCTAACCTATCCTTAAATATACTATCCTTACATATACTATCCTAACCTATCCTTACATATACTATCCTTACATATACCATCCTTACATATACTATCCTAACATATCCTTACATATACAAATATACAGGGTAGCCTAGTGGTTAGAGCGTTGGACTAGTAACCGAAAGGTTGCAAGTTCGAATCCCCGAGCTGACAAGGTACAAATCTGTCGTTCTGCCCCTGAACAGTCAGTTAACCCACTGTTCCTAGGCCGTCATTGAAAATAAGAATTTGTTCTTAACTGACTTGCCTAGTAAAATAAAGGTAAAATAAAATAAATAAATAAATATACTATCCTTACATATCCTTACATGTCCTTACATATACTATCCTTACATATACTATCCTTACATATACTATCCTAACATATCCTTTCATATAACATCCTAACATATACTATCCTATACTATCCTAACATATCCTTACATATACTATCCTAACATATCCTATCCTAACATATACTATCCTAACATATCCTTACATATACTATCCTTACATATACTATCCTTACATGCAGCATCTCTACTTGTCTTTCTAGGTTAATACAGTCAGCAGTTATGACCTAGATTTCACAACACATCGATCACATTCATTCTTGTGTATGCTGAGTTGCAGTCTCCACACACACACACACACACACACACACACATTATCCCCCCACGACCGTCAACAAACCAATCTCAACCTTACCTCTAACACAGGCCCCGCCCCCAGGATGATCTGCTCCACCCCACTGGCGAATCCCTTCTGGCTGAGGGCGGTCAGGTGATGAATCAGGAAGTTGGTGCTCTGGGTCTTTCCCGAGCCGCTCTCTCCAGAGATGACGATGCACTGGTTCCTCCGCCGCTGTAGCATGGCGTGGTAAGCCACGTCCGCCACGGCGTAGATGTGCGGCTCCAGGTCTCCCAGAGCGTGGTTGTCGTACATCTTGACGTACTTAGGGTTGTAGATGGGTAGGAACTGGAAGGGGTTGATGACGATGAGGATGGAGCCGACGTAGGTGTAGATCTTCTCCTGCCGGAAGCGCGAGCGGAGGCTCTCCAGCAGGGCACGCTCCGTCAGCTCAGGGAGAGCGCACAGGTCGGCCGGGTGCTCGCCCCCTGCGGGCTGGGGCAGAAAACCCCGTTCCACCATGCGGCGGCGCTCCTCGGTCACGCGCAGCCACATCTGGAGACTGCCTCCATAATGGATGGAGCCGTCCAGGTTCTTCTCTCGGAGAAGGAAGCGGTAGTCCTCCCCACTGCCCAGGCCACAGCGATTCTCTAGGGCGTTGCGGGGCCACAGCATCATCCGCTGGACTGGGCAGTCACTGGGGTTGAGGATCCACTCCTCCCCGCCGAACTCCTTCACCTCGGCTAGCACGTAGCATTTGGTACGGTCCAGGCTCAGACGCTCCAGCAGGCGCTCGATGGCCTCGGCAGCAGTGGTGCTCTTGCGGGCGCCCACGGGGCAGTAGATGGTGCCCTCGGCCAGGGCGCCCGGGTAGATGCGCAGGGTGAACTCCTGGTCCTCCAGGCGCCGCCGCATGCTGCCGCTGGCCGTGTTAGCCGCCAAATTGTCGCTAGCATAGCCGCAGCCGCCATCTTGAAGATTCATCGTGGAGAAGCAGGTCCCATCAGCACTGGCTGATGCTGGGAGTTGTTCTCTGGACCGGGGGACTGACTCAGGACATTCCAGCTGAGAATATAATTAAAATAGAGAGAGTTTAGAGGAGGCAGGCAACACAATGACATCATACACGATCACGGACACAATGACATCATACACAGTCAGGGACACAATGACATCATATACGGTCAAGGACACTATGGCTTCATACAGTATTGATGAACAACATGAGGGAAGAGGAGGTTCCATGAAGGAAGTGATGGTTCCATGAGGGAAGAGGAGGTTCCATGAGGGAAGTGATGGTTCCACGAGGGAAGAGGAGGTTCCATGAGGGAAGTGATGGTTCCATGAGGGAAGAGGAGGTTCCATGAGGGAAGTGATGGTTCCATGAGGGAAGAGGAGGTCCATTGAGGGAAGAGGAGGTTCCATGAGGGAAGAGGTGGTCCATTGAGGGAAGAGGAGGTTCCATGAGGGAAGAGGAGGTCCATTGAGGGAAGAGGACGTTCCATGAGGGAAGTGATGGTTCCATAAGGGAAGAGGAGGTTCCATGAGGGAAGTGATGGTTCCATAAGGGAAGAGGAGGTTCCATGAGGGAAGAGGAGGTTCCATGAGGGAAGAGGAGGTTCCATGAGGGAAGTGATGGTTCCATAAGGGAAGTGATGGTTCCATAAGTGAAGAGGAGGTTCCATAAGGGAAGAGGAGGTTCCATGAGGGAAGAGGAGATCCAGACAGCAAAATTTGTCTGTTCTAAATCATGTGACAGTGACACATGACATGTTGTGTGTCATAGTCAAAATAACTAGTATGTCGTTTTTGAAAAAGTCCCAAAACAGATAGTAAAACAGATAGTAAAACCAGGAAAGCCAGATAACAAGCCCAGAGGCAGTAAAAGCCGTCAGTGTGCTTATCTGAGCCATGGACTGTGTGTGCTTATCTGAGCCATGGACTGTGTGTGCTTATCTGAGCCATGGACTGTGTGTGCTTATCTGAGCCATGGGCTGTGTGTGCTTATCTGAGCCATGGACTGTGTGTGCTTATCTGAGCCATGGGCTGTGTGTGCTTATCTGAGCCATGGACTGTGTGTGCTAATCCTAGTGCCATGGACTGTGTGTGCTTATCTGAGCCATGGACTGTGTGTGCTAATCCTAGTGCCATGCACCTGTGCCAAGATAAACAGCTGCCAGCATCCACACAGAAGTGTCTCTAATGAACACACAATGGCTTAAAGTGAAGGCAACAACTTCTCTGGTTGAAAACAGCCGACGTGGCGTCGATAAGAGTCTGATAATTTGTTTATTTGTTTCTTCTAAATTGACTACAGAGTGTAAATTGGATAGTGGTCATAAAGTCTCGTCCAAAACAGATGTTTTCAAGGGAGCCCTGTAGAGCCGGCATTGATGGAAATGTTCTCCCATAGATTTAATACTGAGAGACGGATCAATTATAATATTAGACTGAGTGTCTTTATCTCCCATCACATCAACGTCAGTAAGACCAAGAAGCTGACTGTGGACTACAGGAAAAAAGGGGGGGAGATTAAATTAGCCAGACATTAGCCTTTAGCACTGTTAGCATAAACCCTTTCTAGCCCAATTCCTGCCCTTTCTGTTTGTTTTTCTAGTTGTTTGAATCTGTATCTGTGGTATGTGATGCAACTAGGGAGTCTAGCTATCTAGTTGCATCACATACCACAGATACAGACTCAAACAAGTAGAAAAAAACAAACAGAAAGGGCAGGAATTGGGCTAGAAAGGGTTTATACTAACAGTGCTAAAGGCTAATGTGTTCGTGCTAATAGCTAGTAGCAGCCATGTTACACCCAGGAACAGAAATGACAGGCGTCAGACAGACAGAACAAACAACACAAAGGTTAACAGCTTAATGCTAAAGATATTATCCTGAAAAAGCAACAATTACGATACAGTGTGCAGTGTGTTTCCGGGAAGTATCATGGCTATGTATAGGTTAGGGTTACAGGTGTAGGTTTTCATTCAGTTCAGAGAAATGAGGTTGTCATTGGTGCATGGATATAGTCCTCAGGGGAGAGAGATCTGATCTGCTTTTCTTCAGAGTGGATGTCATAAGTATTAAGCCTCTGACACCCCACACTTGACAGCAATACAGGCCTAGAGCCAAAAGCACCACTGTGTTTTTAGGATTAGTGTCCCCTCCCTCCCCCTCCACCTCACACTCCCCCTCCACCCCTCTCCTCTCTTTCTCCCTCGTTTCTCTCTGAGTTTGCCCTGCTTGCTCCTGCAGTTGGCAGCAGGCCAGCTGCTCTCCCAGGTGTCTGTCTGTCTGTCTGTCGTGCCGTCGGTGATGCTATATGTCTGTCAGTGGTGCTGTCTGTCTGTCTGTCTGTCTGTCTGTCTGTCTGTCTGTTGTGCCGTAGGTGATGCTATATGTCTGTCAGTGGTGCTGTCTGTCTGTCTGTCTGTCTGTTGTGCCGTAGGTGATGCTATATGTCTGTCAGTGGTGCTGTCTGTCTGTCTGTCTGTCTGTCTGTTGTGCCGTAGGTGATGCTATATGTCTGTCTGTCTGTCTGTCTGTCTGTCTGTCTGTCTGTCTGTCTGTCTGTCTGTCTGTCGTGCCGTAGGTGATGCTATATGTCTGTCAGTGGTGCTGTCTGTCTGTCTGTCTGTCTGTCTGTTGTGCCGTAGGTGATGCTATATGTCTGTCAGTGGTGCTGTCTGTCTGTCTGTCTGTCTGTTGTGCCGTAGGTGATGCTATATGTCTGTCAGTGGTGCTGTCTGTCTGTCTGTCTGTCTGTCGTGCCGTAGGTGATGCTATATGTCTGTCAGTGGTGCTGTCTGTCAGTGGTGCTGTCTGTCTGTCTGTCTGTCTGTCTGTCTGTCTGTCTGTCTGTTTGTCGTGCCGTCGGTGGTGCTATATGTCTGTCAGTGGTGCTGTCTGTCTGTCTGTCTGTCTGATCTAAGATGTGCTGCTGTGAATGATCTGGAGCGGACAGAAAGGGAGAGGGAGATGAATAGAGACAGAAAGGGAGAGGGAGATGAATAGAGACAGCAAGAGAGAGAGAGATAAATAGAGACAGCAAGAGAGAGGGAGATGAATAGAGACAGAAAGGGAGAGGGAGATGAATAGAGACAGAAAGGGAGAGAGAGATGAATAGAGACAGCAAGAGAGAGGGAGATGAATAGAGACAGCAAGAGAGAGAGAGATGAATAGAGACAGCAAGAGAGAGGGAGATGAATAGAGACAGCAAGAGAGAGAGATGAATAGAGACAGCAAGAGAGAGAGAGATGAATAGAGACAGCAAGAGAGAGGGAGATGAATAGAGACAGCAAGAGAGAGGGAGATGAATAGAGACAGCAAGAGAGAGGGAGATGAATAGAGACAGCAAGAGAGAGGGAGATGAATAGAGACAGCAAGAGAGAGGGAGATGAATAGAGACAGCAAGAGAGATGGAGATGAATAGAGACAGCAAGAGAGAGGAGATGAATAGAGACAGCAAGAGAGAGGAGATGAATAGAGACAGCAAAGAGAGGGAGATAAATAGAGACAGCAAGAGAGAGGGAGATGAATAGAGACAGCAAGAGAGAGGGAGATGAATAGAGACAGCAAGAGAGAGAGAGAGAGAGAGAGAGATCAAGGGAGAGGGAGATGAATAGAGACAGCAAGAGAGAGAGAGAGAGAGAGATCAAGGGAGAGGGAGATGAATAGAGACAGCAAGAGAGAGAGAGAGAGAGATCAAGGGAGAGGGAGATGAATAGAGACAGCAAGAGAGAGAGAGAGAGATCAAGGGAGAGGGAGATGAATAGAGAAAGCAAGAGAGAGAGAGAGAGAGAGATCAAGGGAGAGGGAGATGAATAGAGACAGCAAGAGAGAGAGAGAGAGATCAAGGGAGAGGGAGATGAATAGAGACAGCAAGAGAGAGAGAGAGAGATCAAGGGAGAGGGAGATGAATAGAGACAGCAAGAGAGAGGGAGATAAATAGAGACAGCAAGAGAGAGAGAGAGAGATCAAGTGAGAGAGATGAATAGAGACAGCAAGAGAGAGAGAGATAGATGAAGGGAGAGGGAGATGAATAGAGACAGCAAGAGAGGGAGATCAAGGGAGAGAGAGATGAATAGCGACAGCAAGAGAGAGAGAGAGATCAAGGGAGAGAGAGATGAATAGAGACAGTGGAGAGAGAGAGAGCGAGAGAGAGAGAGAGAGAGAGAGAGATCTATCACTCATATCCCTGTCCCCTTCTAAGCAGTCTTCTCATTGTCCAGGTCTACATGACAATTACTCTTCAATTACTGAAGTTTAAATTACTAGCTTGGATGAGTATAGCGTATGTTTAGTGAGCATATATCCTCATGGATAATGTGAGGAAAGCCCAAGTCCGCGGCTGAAAAGAGAGACAATGGGTCTCAGAGAGAACGAGAGCGATACCCGGGCAAAGTTCATTCCTTACAGCAAAGCTTTGCCCTCAAAAGGAAACGGGGAGAAAATCTGTCCCTTGAACTCCTGGGTGACGAAACAACACTGGTCCCAGCCACCAGAAGACGGAGTGAGACGACTCAAGTAGTAAACCGAGTAAAATATTTTTTTTAAACAGACATTTAAACAGGTCAGTAGTGTTGTATCAGATTTAACAAACCAAACATGACAGTACAACACACCACTCTAGCCTGGTGACTGGAGAGAGCTTCACTTCCTGTCTACTGGAGCCACAGCATGACTGGGAGGCTGGTGGGCCTTGCTTGGTAAACCAGGCAGGAGTCAACAGACCCAACACAAAGGACCCCTCTGGGCAGAGGGCAGGGTCTAGGTTGATGGATGGACAGAAGGTCAGAGGTCAGGGTAACCATAACTAATAACGCCTAGCTCACTGCTGTGGCCAGCTAGTTGCAGGGGCGGTCAGGCCACGCTGGCCTGGACAGGTGGAGGTCCAACCTAAGCCGGAGGGATAGTGAAAGCTGCCCAGCGACAGTGACCTTGTCAAGGAGATTGGATCAGAGCACTTACATCTGTGCAGGTTCCTACAGAGCTTCAGCCTACTACAATGACCTCACTGCCAACCAACACAAGAGTCAGGGAGAGGAGGAGGGGGAGAGGAGGGGAGAGGAGGAGGGGAGAGGAGGGGAAGAGGAGGGGAAGAGGAGGGGAGAGGAAGGGGAGAGGAGAGGAAGGGGAAGGGGAGAGGAAGGGGAGAGGAGGGGGAGAAGAGGGAGAGGAAGGGGAGAGGAGGAGGGGAAGAGGAGGGGGAGAGGAGGGGAGAGGAAGGGGAGAGGGAGAGGAAGGGGAAGGGGAGAGGAAGGGGAGAGGAGGGGGAGAAGAGGGGAGAGGAAGGGGAGAGGAGGAGGGGAAGAGGAGGGGGAGAGGAAGGGGAGAGGAAGGGGAGGGGGAGAGGAGGAGGGGAAGAGGAGGGGGAGAGGAAGGGGAGAGGAGGGGGAGAGGAGGGGGAGAGGAAGGGGAGAGGAGGGGAGAATGCTTGTTTTGTCACAGTTCAGTTCAAGTACAGTAGCTGACAGTGTTGTTGATATAAGGTTGATATAAGGTTGAGATGGGGTTGATATAAGGTTAAGATGGGGTTGAGATGGGGTTGATATAAGGTTAAGATGGGGTTGAGATGGGGTTGATATAAGGTTGATATAAGGTTGAGATGGGGTTGATATAAGGTTAAGATGGGGTTGATATAAGGTTAAGATGGGGTTGAGATGGGGTTGATATAAGGTTAAGATGGGGTTGATATAAGGTTAAGATGGGGTTGAGATGGGGTTGATATAAGGTTGATATAAGGTTAAGATGGTGTTGATATAAGGTTGAGATGGTGTTGATATAAGGTTGATATAAGGTTGAGATGGGGTTGATATAAGGTTGATATAAGGTTGAGATGGGGTTGATATAAGGTTGATATAAGGTTGAGATGGGGTTGATATAAGGTTGATATAAGGTTGAGATGGGGTTGATATAAGGTTGATATAAGGTTGAGATGGGGTTGATATAAGGTTGATATAAGGTTAAGATGGGGTTGATATAAGGTTGAGATGGTGTTGATATAAGGTTGATATAAGGTTAAGATGGGGTTGATATAAGGTTAAGATGGTGTTGATATAAGGTTGATATAAGGTTGATATAAGGTTAAGATGGGGTTGATATAAGGTTGAGATGGGGTTGATATAAGGTTGATATAAGGTTAAGATGGGGTTGATATAAGGTTGAGATGGTGTTGATATAAGGTTGAGATGGTGTTGATATAAGGTTGATATAAGGTTGATATAAGGTTAAGATGGGGTTGATATAAGGTTGAGATGGGGTTGAGATGGGGTTGATATAAGGTTGAGATGGGGTTGAGATGGGGTTGAGACAGGGTTGAGATGGGGTTGATATAAGGTTGAGACAGGGTTGAGATGGGGTTGATATAAGGTTGAGATGGGGTTGAGATGGGGTTGATATAAGGTTGAGATGGGGTTGATATAAGGTTGAGATGGTGTTGATATAAGGTTGATATAAGGTTGAGATGGTGTTGATATAAGGTTGATATAAGGTTGAGATGGTGTTGATATAAGGTTGATATAAGGTTAAGATGGGGTTGAGATGGGGTTGAGATGGGGTTGATATAAGGTTAAGATGGGGTTGAGATGGGGTTGATATAAGGTTGATATAAGGTTGAGATGGGGTTGATATAAGGTTAAGATGGGGTTGATATAAGGTTAAGATGGGGTTGAGATGGGGTTGATATAAGGTTAAGATGGGGTTGATATAAGGTTAAGATGGGGTTGAGATGGGGTTGATATAAGGTTGATATAAGGTTAAGATGGTGTTGATATAAGGTTGAGATGGTGTTGATATAAGGTTGATATAAGGTTGAGATGGGGTTGATATAAGGTTGATATAAGGTTGAGATGGGGTTGATATAAGGTTGATATAAGGTTGAGATGGGGTTGATATAAGGTTGATATAAGGTTGAGATGGGGTTGATATAAGGTTGATATAAGGTTGAGATGGGGTTGATATAAGGTTGATATAAGGTTAAGATGGGGTTGATATAAGGTTGAGATGGTGTTGATATAAGGTTGATATAAGGTTAAGATGGGGTTGATATAAGGTTAAGATGGTGTTGATATAAGGTTGATATAAGGTTGATATAAGGTTAAGATGGGGTTGATATAAGGTTGAGATGGTGTTGATATAAGGTTGAGATGGTGTTGATATAAGGTTGATATAAGGTTGATATAAGGTTGATATAAGGTTAAGATGGGGTTGATATAAGGTTGAGATGGGGTTGAGATGGGGTTGATATAAGGTTGAGATGGGGTTGAGATGGGGTTGAGACAGGGTTGAGATGGGGTTGATATAAGGTTGAGACAGGGTTGAGATGGGGTTGATATAAGGTTGAGATGGGGTTGAGATGGGGTTGATATAAGGTTGAGATGGGGTTGATATAAGGTTGAGATGGTGTTGATATAAGGTTGATATAAGGTTGAGATGGTGTTGATATAAGGTTGATATAAGGTTGAGATGGTGTTGATATAAGGTTGATATAAGGTTGAGATGGGGTTGATATAAGGTTGAGATGGGGTTGATATAAGGTTGAGACGGGGTTGATATAAGGTTGAGATGGGGTTGAGATGGGGTTGATATAAGGTTGAGATGGGGTTGAGATGGGGTTAAGATGGGGTTGATATAAGGTTGAGATGGGGTTGAGATGGGGTTGATATAAGGTTGACATGGGGTTGATATAAGTTTAAGATGGGGTTGAGACGGGGTTGAGATGTATCATTCTACACACGCCCCCCAAACAAGACCACATTTGGTTGGACAAATCATAGACGTCCAGAGGTGGAAAAAGTACCCAATATCATACTTGAGTAAAAGTAAAGATACCTTAATAGAAAGTTACTCCAGTAAAAGTGAGCGTCACCCAGTAAAATACTACTTGAATAAAAGTCTAGTAGTACTTTAAAGTATTTTACTTAAGTACTTTATACCACTGGAGACGTCTATGTTTCACACATTTGGACATCAAAGTACAGCACATTAGAGAACAGTAGAGTGCAGTACAGTTCAGTACAGTAGAATTCAGTACAGTACATTACAGTAGAGTATAGTACAGTAGAGTTCAGTACAGTACAATACATTACAGTGTACTCAACTCTAGTGTGTTCAACTGTGTGCTGAAATCTGAAGCAATCATCTGTTTCGGCCGAAGCACGGCCGCCGGACTGGACCAAAAATCAACATCTGTGGACGTTGAAATTAAGGGCAGGGTGGACTGACCAAATTTCAACTACTTTTGTGTTGGACAGTGCTCAGTGGATAAGGATGCTGGTCAATGGAAAGAGCGGGTGCTCATGGGTATGTGTCAGTAAGAGAAGAGAGAGGCAGAGAGCGCGAGATAGGGAGGGCGAGAGGGATTACAGATTTTTCTGAGATTCCGTTACCAATTTGCTAACAGAATTTTGAGTCTATCACTTAATAATTCATAAACCAAATAGATATCAGTAAAAACACTATAACTACACTGAACATAATTAGAAACGCAACATGTAAAGTGTTGGTCCCATGTTTCATGAACTGATATAAAGGATCCCAGCAATGTTCCATACGCACAAAAAGACTTATTTCTCTCAAATGTTGTGCGCACATTTTGTTTACATCCCTGTTAGTGAGCATTTCTCCTTTGCCAAGATTATCAATCAACCTGACAGGTGTGGCATATCAAGAAGCTAATTAAACATCATGATCATTACACAGGTGCACCTTGTGCTGGGGACAATAAAATGCCACTCTAAAATGTGCAGTTAAGTCACACAACACAATGCCACAGATGTCTCAAATTTGGAGGGAGAGTTCAATTGGCACGCTGACTGCAGGAATGTCCACCAGAGCTGTATCCAGAGAACTGAATGTTAATTTCTCTACCATAAGCCGCCTCCAATGTTCTACAATAAGCCGCCTCACAACCGCAGACCACGTGTAACCACGCCAACCTCGACATCCAGCTTCTTCACCTGCGGGATCGTCTGAGACCAGCCACATGAACAGTTGATGCAACCGTGGTTTTGCACAACCAAAGAATTTCTGCACAAACTGTCTCAGGGAAGCTCATCGGTGCTCGTCGTCCTCATCTGTGTCTTGACCTGACTGCAGTTTGGCGTCGTAACTGACTTCAGTGGGAAAATGCTCACCTCCGATGGCCACTGGCACACTGGAGAAGTGTGATCTTCACAGATAAAACCCGGTTTCAACTGTACAGGGCAGATGGCAGACAGCGTGTATGGTGTCGTGTGGGCGAGCGGTTTGCTGATGTCAACGTTGTGAACAGAGTGCCCCATGGTGGAGGTGGGGTTATGGTACGGACAGGCATAAGCTACAGACAACGAATAATATTGCATTTTATCAATGGCAATTTGAATGCACAGAGATGCCGTGATGAGATCCTGAGGCCCATTGTCGTGCCATTCATCCACCACCATCACCTCATCTTTCAGCATGATAATGCACGGCCCCATGTCACAAAGATCTGTGCACAATTCCTGGAAGCTGAACATTTCGCCATTCTTCCATGGCCTGCATACTCACCAGACATGTCACCAATTGAGAATGTTTGGGATGCGCTGGATCGACAAGTACGACAGCGTGTTCCAGTAATAACCTCACACAGCCATTGAAGAGGAGTGGGACAACATTCCACAGGCCACAATCAACAACCTGATCAACTCTAAGGAGATGTGTATCCTTATCCAGCAACTCCGCACAGGCATTGAAGAGGAGTGGGACAACATTCCACAATCAACAACCTGATCAACTCTATGCAAAATAGTTGTGTAGCGCTGAATGAGGCAAATGGTCACACCAGATACTGACTGGTTATCTGATCCACACCCCTTACCCTTATCTTTTGAAGGTATCTGTGCACCAACAGATGCATATCTGTATTCCCTGTCGTGTACAATCCATATAGTATAGTATAGTATAGTATAGACCAAATGAATATATTTAAATTGACTGATTTCCTTATATGAACTGTAACTGTGATATAAACGCATGTTGTGTTCATATTTGTGTTCAGTGTATAAATCATTCATAAGTCAAATAGACATGAGTAAAAACAAGATAACTAATTGGTTTGTATTTCTGTGCACCTTTGTTATCCTCCCTCACGATGGGGAGAACTGTGAAAATATCTTCAAGGTTTTTTGGCAACAGAATTTTTTTTAAGTCACAGGCCAATGTTTCTTAAACAGGGCAAATTATTTCTCAAAAAAACTAAATCTAAGTGATGATATTAGTTGGCAGGGTTCTTTAATTCAACATGGTTGTGTGTTTTGATATATTTCAAATACCTTTTCAGACTTTGTCCGCTAGACGTTTTCTAAGACCCCTTTCCCATGTGTTTGACCAGAAATCAAAACCTTTACTTATTCCTGATATTCACCATTATAAACATGGTAAAACGTGTATATATATATATATATATATGCCTTAATTTCAACAACATTAAAAATATAGACTCTTAGCTTTAATTTGACACCAGATTTGGTACTCATGGGGCCTTTTAAATGGGAATGACAGAAGCCATTATCTGAGGTTCAGGTCACCACTATTGTAGAGGTCACAGCGGTTCTGTCGCTCAGTTGCTGCTTTCACAAAAACACTGTTCGTTCAAGAACTATACCGTGAAGTACATAGGAAGGAACACGGTGTGTGTGTGTGTGTGTGTGTGTGTGTGTGTGTGTGTGTGTGTGTGTGTGTGTGTGAGAGAGAGAGAGAGAGAGACAGAAAGAGAGAGAGACAGAAAGAGAGAAACAGAAGAGAAAAGAGAGACTGAGGGAGATCGGAATCCACAACCACATAGGCTGTTACCAGAAAGTCTGGCCAAAGGTCCCAGATTTCAACCAACCAGCAACTGAAACCCAGTCATCCTACATGCTTCTGTCTCTCCCTCAGTAAAGTCAGCAAACAGACCCTTCAGTTTGTGTTCTCATCCATACAACGGAAATAAACACCCAACCTCTGCATTCAAGTACCCCCCCCCCCACACACACACACACACACACACACACACACACACACACCCTTCAGTAAGCGTTACCTATTTTCACACACACTACTAAAAATAAAAAGCAGCTTGTTCTGATAACACACGGACTTCTGACATCCTGTTCTGTCCTCTTTATCAATTTCTCCAACCCAGACGTTTCACTCCCCTTTCAAAACAAATGTTCAAGGAAGAGCTAAGTCCTACAGCCAAACTGCTGCTCTTCCTTTTACAACCCGAGTGAGCTCATACTTATCGAGACGAATCAACGCGACGATGCGATAGGCCGGGATGGACAGTTTCAGCTCCACTTACCATTTGACCTGCAGGGTAACACAAAAGGATGAGCCAGTCAGAGGCTCCCTGCAGTTACAACAACTAAAAGTCATTCAGTGTAGGAGTCATTCAGCGTAGGAGTCATTCAACGTAGGAGTCATTCAACGTAGGAGTCATTCAGCGTAGGAGTCATTCAGCGTAAGAGTCATTCAGCGTAAGAGTCATTCAGCGTAAGAGTCATTCAGCGTAAGAGTCAGAGTAAGAGTCATTCAGAGTAGGAGTCATTCAGCGTAGGAGTCATTCATCGTAGGAGTCATTCATTGTAGGAGTCATTCAGCGTAGGAGTCATTCATCGTAGGAGTCATTCAGCGTAGGAGTCATTCAGCGTAGGAGTCATTCAGCGTAGGAGTCATTCAGTGTAGGAGTCATTCAGTGTAGGAGTCATTCAGCGTAGGAGTCATTCAGCGTAGGAGTCATTCAGCGTAGGAGTCATTCAGAGTAAGAGTCATTCAGCGTAAGAGTCAGAGTAAGAGTCATTCAGCGTAGGAGTCATTCAGCGTAGGAGTCATTCAGAGTAGGAGTCAGAGTAAGAGTCATTCAGAGTAGGAGTCATTCAGCGTAGGAGTCATTCAGCGTAGGAGTCAGAGTAAGAGTCATTCAGAGTAGGAGTCATTCAGCGTAGGAGTCATTCAGCGTAGGAGTCATTCAGCGTAGGAGTGTATGTGCACATTCATGTCCTCATCTCGTCTGCTGACATCCAAACAGAGGATTCAGTAGCCAATCTTGTTCAGTTCAGAATGTCATTCAGTAGCCAATCTTGTTTAGTTCAAAATGTCATTCAGTAGCCAATCTTGTTCAGTTCAGAATGTCATTCAGTAGCCAATCTTGTTTAGTTCAGAATGTCATTCAGTAGCCAATCTGGTTTAGTTCAGAATGTCATTCACCCTGCAATCTTGTAAAGCTCAGAATGTCATTCAGTAGCCAATCGTGTTAAGTTCAGAATGTCATTCAGTAGCCAATCTTGTAGAGATCCGCAGAGCTTGAAAGAAACACTCAGCTCTCATCCAATGGAGATGCTTCTTCTTCTTCCAGAAACACAGATTGTGCACAAATCAGAGATGACTTTAAATAACAGAGATCCTCAACACGGGTCAAAATCTTCTCAAAAATCAGAACGCCATGAGGACATACACAGACACGCAGCCTTTCCCCCACCTCCCTCCTTCACTGCTGCCCTCCTTTTCTCTCTCTGTTTCTATCTCGCTCTCCCTCAATCCTCTGTCCCAGGCAATGACAGGAAAGTGAGAATTTGTGTGTGGGGTTTGGCAGCTGAGCTGGAGGAAAAGGAGGTAGAGAGGAGAGGAGAGGGGGAGGAGAGGAGAGGAGAGGAGAGGAGAGGAGAGGAGAGGAGAGGAGAGGAGAGGAAAGTAAAGGGGGAGGAGAGGAAAGGAAAGGAAAGGAAAGGGGGAGGAGAGGAGAGGGAGATCTGTTGTTTCCTGAAATCTGATCGCAGCCAGAGAGGGAGGGAGACAGTGTGGTGGGACGAGGAGGAAAAAGAGACGGGAAAGAAGGAAATTGTGTCCGTTTGAGAATGTGTGTTTTTGAACGTCTGGCACATGTGTGTGTGTTTGAACGTCTGGCACATGTGTGTGTGTTTGAACGTCTGGCCAATGTGTGTGTGTTTGAACGTCTGGCCAATGTGTGTGTGTTTGAACGTCTGGCCAATGTGTGTGTGTTTGAACGTCTGGCCAATGTGTGTGTGTTTGAACGTCTGGCACATGTGTGTGTGTGTTTGAACGTCTGGCCAATGTGTGTGTGTTTGAACGTCTGGCCAATGTGTGTTTGTTTGAACGTCTGGCACACGTGTGTGTGTTGCCGTCTGCATATGTGTGTTCGCAAGAGTAAAAAAATGTATGCACACGTATGTGTGTTTGTGTGTATGTGCGTGCATGCATGTGCGCTCGTGTGTGTCTGTACACACCCCCACATCCCAGCTGGTGGATAGATCCGGGGAGTGAGTGAGTGACAGAGACAAGGTGCAGAGCAACACAGCAGCCTTCCCCTGGTCTGCTAACACAATCTCCAGTAGAGATGATCACCCTGGTCTGCTAACACACTCTACAGTAGAGATGATCAACCTGGTCTGCTAACACACTCTACAGGAGAGATGATCACCCTGGTCTGCTAACACACTCTACAGGAGAGATGATCACCCTGGTCTGCTAACACACTCTACAGTAGAGATGGTCACCCTGGTCTGCTAACACACTCTACAGGAGAGATGGTCACCCTGGTCTGGTAACACACTCTACAGTAGAGATGGTCACCCTGGTCTGCTAACACACTCTACAGGAGAGATGGTCACCCTGGTCTGGTAACACACTCTACAGTAGAGATGGTCACCCTGGTCTGCTAACACACTCTACAGGAGAGATGGTCACCCTGGTCTGGTAACACACTCTACAGTAGAGATGGTCACCCTGGTCTGCTAACACACTCTACAGGAGAGATGATCAACCTGGTCTGCTAACACACTCTACAGGAGAGATGATCAACATGGTCTGTTAACACACTCTACAGTAGAGATGGTCACCCTGGTCTGCTAACACACTCTACAGTAGAGATGGTCACCCTGGTCTGGTAACACACTCTACAGTAGAGATGGTCACCCTGGTCTGGTAACACACTCTACAGTAGAGATGGTCACCCTGGTCTGCTAACACACTCTACAGTAGAGATGATCACCCTGGTCTGCTAACACACTCTACAGGAGAGATGATCAACCTGGTCTGCTAACACACTCTACAGGAGAGATGGTCACCCTGGTCTGGTAACACACTCTACAGTAGAGATGGTCACCCTGGTCTGCTAACACACTCTACAGTAGAGATGATCACCCTGGTCTGCTAACACACTCTACAGTAGAGATGATCACCCTGGTCTGCTAACACACTCTACAGGAGAGATGGTCACCCTGGTCTGGTCTGCTAACACACTCTCCAGGAGAGATGATCACCCTGGTCTGGTCTGCTAACACACTCTCCAGTAGAGATGACCACCCTGGTCTGCTAACACACTCTCCAGGAGAGATGATCACCCTGGTCTGGTCTGCTAACACACTCTCCAGTAGAGATGGTCACCCTGGTCTGGTCTGCTAACAAACTCTCCAGTAGAGATGATCACCCTGGTCTGGTCTGCTAACACACTCCCCAGTAGAGATGATCACCCTGGTCTGGTCTGCTAACACACTCCCCAGTAGAGATGATCACCCTGGTCTGGTCTGCTAACACACTCTACAGGAGAGATGGTCACCCTGGTCTGCTAACACACTCTACAGTAGAGATGATCAACCTGGTCTGGTCTGCTAACACACTCTACAGTAGAGATGATCAACCTGGTCTGCTAACACACTCTACAGTAGAGATGATCAACCTGGTCTGCTAACACACTCTACAGTAGAGATGATCAACCTGGTCTGGTCTGCTAACACACTCTACAGTAGAGATGATCAACCTGGTCTGGTCTGCTAACACACTCTACAGGAGAGATGATCAACCTGGTCTGGTCTGCTAACACACTCTACAGGAGAGATGATCAACCTGGTCTGGTCTGCTAACACACTCTACAGGAGAGATGATCAACCTGGTCTGGTCTGCTAACACACTCTACAGGAGAGATGATCAACCTGGTCTGGTCTGCTAACACACTCTACAGGAGAGATGATCAACCTGGTCTGGTCTGCTAACACACTCTACAGGAGAGATGATCAACCTGGTCTGGTCTGCTAACACACTCTACAGTAGAGATGATCAACCTGGTCTGGTCTGCTAACACACTCTACAGTAGAGATGGTCACCCTGGTCTGCTAACACACTCTACAGTAGAGATGGTCACCCTGGTCTGGTAACACACTCTACAGGAGAGATGATCAACCTGGTCTGCTAACACACTCTACAGTAGAGATGGTCACCCTGGTCTGGTCTGCTAACAAACTCTCCAGGAGAGATGATCACCCTGGTCTGGTCTGCTAACACACTCTCCAGTAGAGATGATCACCCTGGTCTGCTAACACACTCTACAGGAGAGATGATCAACCTGGTCTGCTAACACGCTCTACAGGAGAGATGATCACCCTGGTCTGGTCTGCTAACACTACATTAGAGATGATCACCCTGGTCTGGTCTGGTCTGCTAACACACTCTACATTAGAGATGATCACCCTGGTCTGCTAACACACTCTCCAGGAGAGATGATCACCCTGGTCTGGTCTGCTAACACACTCTACAGGAGAGATGATCACCCTGGTCTGGTCTGCTAACACACTCTCCAGGAGAAATGATCACCCTGGCCTGGTCTGCTAACACACTCTACAGGAGAGATGATCAACCTGGTCTGGTCTGGTCTGCTAACACACTCTCCAGGAGAGATGATCACCCTGGTCTGGTCTGCTAACACACTCTACATTAGAGATGATCAGCCTGGTCTGGTCTGCTAACACACTCTCCAGGAGAGATGATCACCCTGGTCTGGTCTGCTAACACACTCTACATTAGAGATGATCAGCCTGGTCTGGTCTGCTAACACACTCTCCAGGAGATATGATCACCCTGGTCTGGTCTGCTAACACACTCTACAGGAGAGATGATCACTCCCTCCCTCTGCTCCACCTAAACACTCCCTCCCTCCCTCTCCATCTAAACACTCCCTGCCTCTGCTCCACCTAAACACTCCCTCCCTCTCTCTCCACCTAAACACTCCCTCTCTCTGCTCCACCTAAACACTCCCTCTCTCTCTGCTCCACCTAAACACTCCCTCCCTCTCTCTCCACCTAAACACTCCCTCCCTGTCTCTCCACCTAAACACTCCACCCTCTCTCTCTCCACCTAACACTCCCCCTCTCTCTCCACCTAAACACTCCCTCCCTCTCTCTCCACCTAAACACTCCCCCTCTCTCTCCACCTAAACACTCCCCCTCTCTCTCCACCTAAACACTCCCTCCCTCTCTCCACCTAAACACTCCCTCTCTCTGCTCCACCTAAACACTCCCTCTCTCTGCTCCACCTAAACACTCCCTCTCTCTGCTCCACCTAAACACTCCCTCCCTCTGCTCCACCTAAACACTCCATCCCTCTCTCCACCTAAACACTCCTTCCCTCTCTCTCCACCTAAACACTCCCTCCCTCTCTCTCCACCTAAACACTCCCTCCCTCTCTCTCCACCTAAACACTCCCTCCCTCTCTCTCCACCTAAACACTCCCCCTCTCTCTCCACCTAAACACTCCCTCCCTCTCTCTCCACCTAAACACCCCCCTCTCTCCACCTAAACACTACCTCTCTCTCTCCACCTAAACACTCCCTCCCTCTCTCTCCACCTAAACACTCCCTCTCTCTGCTCCACCTAAACACTCCCTCTATCTCTCTTTCTCTCTCTAAGGCCCCCATAGAAGCTCTCTCTCTCTCTCTAAGGCCCCCCATAGAAGCTCTCTCTCTCTCTTTCTCTCTCTAAGGCCCCCCATTGAAGCTCTCTCTCTCTCTTTCTCTCTCTCTAAGGCACCCCATAGAAGCTCTCTCTCTCTTTTTCTCTCTCTAAGGCACCCCATAGAAGCTCTCTCTCTCTTTCTCTCTCTAAGGCCCCCCATAGAAGCACTCTCTCTCTATCTCTCTCTAAGGCACCCCATAGAAGCTCTCTCTCTCTCTCTCTATCTAAGGCACCCCATAGAAGCTCTCTCTATCTAAGGCACCCCATAGAAGCTCTCTCTCTCTTTCTCTCTCTCTAAGGCACCCCATAGAAGCTCTCTCTCTCTTTCTCTCTCTAAGGCCCCCCATAGAAGCTCTCTCTCTCTTTCTCTCTCTCTTTATCTAAGGCACCCCATAAAAGCTCTCTCTCTTTCTCTGTCTTCTCTTTTCTACCACTCTCTCTCTCTCTCTCCATTCGCTGTGGCAGCTAGGGTTGGGCGATATTACGGTAGCATCGTATATCGACGATGATTGACAGCCATCGTCGATGGTGATGACTTCATGATGTCACAAAATATGGTTAAGCCTTTCCATTTGAACAGAGTCGGTCAGCACGGCGACATGCCAAATGGCCTATACCATATATATACCATATTGGCCAGAGACTAAATGTTGAATACATATATTTAACATAATGCAGGAGAAGAGCACCAAAGGTCAGATGGTGTCAGACGTGTTTTCCCCCTCGTCTCTAATGTCTGATGTCACAGTTCTTTTTCAGCAGACACTCAGTGTTTTAAAATATATATATATTTAAGTAGACAAGTCATTTAAGAACAAATTCTTAATTACAATGACGGCCTAGGAACAGTGGGGTTAACTGCCTTGTTCAGGGGCAGAATGACAGATTTCTACCTTGTCAGCTCGGGGATTCAATCTTGCAACCTTTCAGTTACTAGTCCGATACTCTAACCACTAGGCTACCTGCCGCCTCTACACTCTAACCACTAGGCTACCTGCCACCTCTACACTCTAACCACTAGGCTACCTGCCACCTCTACACTCTAACCACTAGGCTACCTGCCACCTCTACACTCTAACCACTAGGCTACCTGCCACCTCTACACTCTAACCACTAGGCTACCTGCCACCTCTACACTCTAACCACTAGGCTACCTGCCGCCTCTACACTCTAACCACTAGGCTACCTGCCGCCTCTACACTCTAACCACTAGGCTACCTGCCGCCTCTACACTCTAACCACTAGGCTACCTGCCACCTCTACACTCTAACCACTAGGCTACCTGCCGCCTCTACACTCTAACCACTAGGCTACCTGCCGCCTCTACACTCTAACCACTAGGCTACCTGCCGCCTCTACACTCTAACCACTAGGCTACCTGCCGCCTCTACACTCTAACCACTAGGCTACCTGCCGCCTCTACACTCTAACCACTAGGCTACCTGCCGCCTCTACACTCTAACCACTAGGCTACCTGCCACCTCTACACTCTAACCACTAGGCTACCTGCCGCCTCTACACTCTAACCACTAGGCTACCTGCCACCTCTACACTCTAACCACTAGGCTACCTGCCACCTCTACACTCTAACCACTAGGCTACCTGCCTCCTCTACACTCTAACCACTAGGCTACCTGCCACCTCTACACTCTAACCACTAGGCTACCTGCCGCCTCTACACTCTAACCACTAGGCTACCTGCCGCCTCTACACTCTAACCACTAGGCTATCTGCCACCTCTACACTCTAACCACTAGGCTACCTGCCACCTCTACACTCTAACCACTAGGCTACCTGCCGCCTCTACACTCTAACCACTAGGCTACCTGCCGCCCCTGTTCTGACGTATCGTTTTCAAATCTTCATTTCCCTTTTTCTCACCTAATCCCCATTCCATTTGAATGTGACCTGTTAGCCTAGGCATAGCCTACTCCTTCATGATCAACCATCAAATGAATCTAAGTTTCATCTCTTGGTTGGTTTCGCAAATGATTGCCTCGCCTGGTTCACCAACTACTTCTCTGATAGAGTTCAGTGTGTCAAATCGGAGGGTCTGCTGTCCGGACCTCTGGCAGTCTCTATGGGGGTGCCACAGGGTTCAATTCTTGAACCAACTCTCTTCTCTGTATACATCAATGAGGTCGCTCTTGCTGCTGGTGAGTCTCTGATCCACCTCTACACAGACGACACCATTCTGTATACTTCCGGCCCTTCTTTGGACACTGTGTTAACAACCCTCCAGGCAAGCTTCAATGCCATACAACTCTCCTTCCGTGGCCTCCAATTGCTCTTAAATACAAGTAAAACTAAATGCATGCTCTTCAACCGATCGCTACCTGCACCTACCCGCCTGTCCAACATCACTACTCTGGACGGCTCTGACTTAGAATACGTGGACAACTACAAATACCTAGGTGTCTGGTTAGACTGTAAACTCTCCTTCCAGACCCATATCAAAAATCTCCAATCTAAAGTTAAATCTAGAATTGGCTTCCTATTTCGCAACAAAGCATCCTTCACTCATGCTGCCAAACATACCCTTGTAAAACTTACCATCCTACCAATCCTCAACTTTGGCGATGTCATTTACAAAATAGCCTCCAATACCCTACTCAACAAAGTGGATGCAGTCTATCACAGTGGAATCCGTTTTGTCACCAAAGCCCCATATACTACCCACCATTGCGACCTGTACGCTCTCGTTGGCTGGCCCTCGCTTCATACTCGTCGCCAAACCCACTGGCTCCATGTCATCTACAAGACCCTGCTAGGTAAAGTCCCCCCTTATCTCAGCTCGCTGGTCACCATAGCATCTCCCACCTGTAGCACACGCTCCAGCAGGTATATCTCTCTAGTCACCCCCAAAACCAATTATTTCTTTGCTCGCCTCTCCTTCCAGTTCTCTGCTGCCAATGACTGGAACGAACTACAAAAATCTCTGAAACTGGAAACACTTATCTCCCTCACTAGCTTTAAGCACCAACTGTCAGAGCAGCTCACAGATTACTGCACCTGTACATAGCCCACCTATAATTTAGCCCAAACAACTACCTCTTTCCCAACTGTATTTAATTTATTTATTTATTTTGCTCCTTTGCACCCCATTATTTTTATTTCTACTTTGCACATTCTTCCATTGCAAAACTACCATTCCAGTGTTTTACTTGCTATATTGTATTTAATTCGCCACCATGGCCTTTTTTGGCCTTTACCTCCCTTATCTCACCTCATTTGCTCACATCGTATATAGACTTGTTTATACTGTATTATTGACTGTATGTTTGTTTTACTCCATGTGTAACTCTGTGTCGTTGTATCTGTCGAACTGCTTTGCTTTATCTTGGCCAGGTCGCAATTGTAAATGAGAACTGGTTCTCAACTTGCCTACCTGGTTAAATAAAGGTAAAATAAAAAATAAATAAAAAATCTCAGAAAGTTCTTTGCGAATAGCCTAAATAAAAACATTGTATCATAATAATGCGAGAGAACAAACAATTAATTGCAAGATTAGTCTATCGAACAGGAAGTTTAAACAAACTTGGTATGTTTCTGCTTTGCTTGACCAAAGTGTAGGAAAAATAAATGGTGCTGTCTGAGCTTCTGCTGCAGCACTGTCAATAGGCAGGAACTATAAATAAATTAATGATGAGTCTGTGTCGTTGTTGATTCACAAGCAACTTTATTTTATATAGCTTACTAAGAAATGTTACATTTATATCAAAGCCAACAACAAATCAGATAAAACTCAAATATAACGTTCTTTATAACACGTACAAAACAGATGAACCGAGGCCTAGACTAAAAACAGATGAACCGAGGCCTAGACTAAAAACAGATGAACCGAGGCCTAGACTAAAAACAGATGAACCGAGGCCTACACTAAAAACAGATGAACCGAGGCCTACACTAAAAACAGATGAACCGAGGCCTACACTAAAAACAGATGAACCGAGGCCTACACTAAAAACAGATGAACCGAGGCCTAGACTAAAAACAGATGAACCGAGGCCTAGACTAAAAACAGATGAACCGAGGCCTACACTAAAAACAGATGAACCGAGGCCTACACTAAAAACAGATGAACCGAGGCCTAGACTAAAAACAGATGAACCGAGGCCTAGACTAAAAACAGATGAACCGAGGCCTAGACTAAAAACAAATGAACCGTGGCCTAGACTAAAAACAGATGAACCGAGGCCTAGACTAAAAACAGATGAACCGAGGCCTAGACTAAAAACAGATGAACCGAGGCCTACACTAAAAACAGATGAACCGAGGCCTAGACTAAAAACAGATGAACCGAGGCCTAGACTAAAAACAAATGAACCGTGGCCTAGACTAAAAACAGATGAACCGAGGCCTAGACTAAAAACAGATGAACCGAGGCCTAGACTAAAAACAGATGAACCGTGGCCTAGACTAAAACAGATGAACCGAGGCCTAGACTAAAAACAGATGAACCGAGGCCTAGACTAAAAACAGATGACCCGAGGCCTAGACTAAAAACAGATGAACCGAGGCCTACACTAAAAACAGATGAACCGAGGCCTACACTAAAAACAGATGAACCGAGGCCTACACTAAAAACAGATGAACCGAGGCCTACACTAAAAACAGATGAACCGAGGCCTACACTAAAAACAGATGAACCGAGGCCTAGACTAAAAACAGATGAACCGAGGCCTAGACTAAAAACAGATGAACCGAGGCCTACACTAAAAACAGATGAACCGAGGCCTACACTAAAAACAGATGAACCGAGGCCTAGACTAAAAACAGATGAACCGAGGCCTAGACTAAAAACAGATGAACCGAGGCCTAGACTAAAAACAAATGAACCGTGGCCTAGACTAAAAACAGATGAACCGAGGCCTAGACTAAAAACAGATGAACCGAGGCCTAGACTAAAAACAGATGAACCGAGGCCTACACTAAAAACAGATGAACCGAGGCCTACACTAAAAACAGATGAACCGAGGCCTACACTAAAAACAGATGAACCGAGGCCTAGACTAAAAACAGATGAACCGAGGCCTAGACTAAAAACAAATGAACCGTGGCCTAGACTAAAAACAGATGAACCGAGGCCTAGACTAAAAACAGATGAACCGAGGCCTAGACTAAAAACAGATGAACCGTGGCCTAGACTAAAACAGATGAACCGAGGCCTAGACTAAAAACAGATGAACCGAGGCCTAGACTAAAAACAGATGACCCGAGGCCTAGACTAAAAACAGATGAACAGATGAACCGAGGCCTAGACTAAAAACAGATGAACCGAGGCCTAGACTAAAAACAGATGAACAGATGAACCGAGGCCTAGACTAAAAACAGATGAACCGTGGCCTAGACTACAAACAGATGAACCGAGGCCTACACTAAAAACAGATGAACCGTGGCCTAGACTAAAAACAGATGAACCGAGGCCTAGACTAAAAACAGATGAACCGAGGCCTAGACTAAAAACAGATGAACCGTGGCCTAGACTAAAAACAGATGAACCGTGGCCTAGACTACAAACAGATGAACCGAGGCCTAGACTAAAAACAGATGAACCGAGGCCTAGACTAAAAACAGATGAACCGTGGCCTAGACTAAAAACAGTTGAACCGAGGCCTAGACTAAAAACAGATGAACCGAGGCCTACATTTACATTTACATTTAAGTCATTTAGCAGACGCTCTTATCCAAAGCGACTTACAAATTGGTGCATTCACCTTATGACATCCAGTGGAACAGCCACTTTACAATAGTGCATCTAAATCTTTTAAGGGGGGGTGAGAAGGATTACTTTATCCTATCCTAGAACCGAGGCCTAGACTAAAAACAGATGAACCGAGGCCTAGACCTATTATCCTTTCAAGGCTTGAAAGAATATTCTAGATTTAGCTACAGGCTATGTCTTTCCAACAAGATTCATCTGGATTTGAATATAGGCAACATTAAAAAATAAAAATAAATAAAATACAATTAAAAATTACAATAAAAAAAAATGAAGTTAAATACAAATTTGCAATGAGGAACCATTAGGTCTAGTTGTGTTTTACCATGTTTTAGGCCTACCTAAATGTTTCACCAGCAGGCCATTTCACCAGCAGGCCATTTCACCAGCAGGCCATTTCACCAGCAGGCCATTTCACCAGCAGGCCATTTCACCAGCAGACCATTTCACCAGCAGACCATTTCACCAGCAGGCCATTTCACCAGCAGGCCATTTCACCAGCAGACCATTTCACCAGCAGGCCATTTCACCAGCAGGCCATTTCACCAGCAGGCCAGCAGGCCATTTCACCAGCAGGCCATTTCACCAGCAGACCATTTCACCAGCAGGCCATTTCACCAGCAGGCCATCAACTCCTCCGGTGGCTTCTTCAATGAGAGTGACTGAGCGAGACATTCTTTTACCAAAGAAAAAACAAACATTTCCAGACTGTTCAATTCTTAACAGGGATTTACTTACAGAGATTGTTTGTGACATTTGTACCAATTTAAATAAGAATAACTCCATAAAAGACTAAGCAGCACATCTCGACCCGTCCGCCCGCCCGCGCACAAAAACAAACGATACCACAGTACATTAATGATGTTTGGACAGGTCGATGGGACGATGTGTCATTCCAAACATCGTCCAACCCTACTCACAGCAAGCCTCAAACCCATCGTCTAATCTACAACTCTTTAGGTCCTGTTAACCCTTTGCATTGGTTCTCTACTCTCCAGTCTAATCCCCCCCCCCATTTAACATTGGTTCTCTACTCTCCAGTCTAATCCCCCCCCATTTAACATTGGTTCTCTACTCTCCAGTCTAATCCCCCCATTTAACATTGGTTCTCTACTCTCCAGTCTAATCCCCCCCCATTTAACATTGGTTCTAAACTCTCCAGTCTAATCCCCCCCCCATTTAACATTGGTTCTCTACTCTCCAGTCTAATCCCCCCCATTTAACATTGGTTCTCTACTCTCCAGTCTAATCCCCCCATTTAACATTGGTTCTCTACTCTCCAGTCTAATCCCCCATTTAACATTGGTTCTAAACTCTCCAGTCTAATCCCCCTATTTAACATTGGTTCTCTACTCTCCAGTCTAATCCCCCCTATTTAACATTGGTTCTCTACTCTCCAGTCTAATCCCCCTATTTAACATTGGTTCTCTACTCTCCAGTCTAATCCCCCTATTTAACATTGGTTCTCTACTCTCCAGTCTAATCCCCCTATTTAACATTGGTTCTCTACTCTCCAGTCTAATACCCCCTATTTAACATTGGTTCTCTACTCTCCAGTCTAATCCCCCTATTTAACATTGGTTCTCTACTCTCCAGTCTAACCCCCTATTTAACATTGGTTCTCTACTCTCCAGTCTAATCCCCCTATTTAACATTGGTTCTCTACTCTCCAGTCTAATCCCCTATTTAACATTGGTTCTCTACTCTCCAGTCTAATCCCCCTATTTAACATTGGTTCTCTACTCTCCAGTCTAACCCCCCCCATTTAACATTGGTTCTCTACTCTCCAGTCTAATCCCCCCTATTTAACATTGGTTCTCTACTCTCCAGTCTAATCCCCCTATTTAACATTGGTTCTCTACTCTCCAGTCTAATCCCCCCCCATTTAACATTGGTTCTCTACTCTCCAGTCTAATCCCCACCCCCTATTTAACATTGGTTCTCTACTCTCCAGTCTAATCCCCCTATTTAACATTGGTTCTCTACTCTCCAGTCTAATCCCCCCCATTTAACATTGGTTCTCTACTCTCCAGTCTAATCCCCCCTATTTAACATTGGTTCTCTACTCTCCAGTCTAATCCCCCCATTTAACATTGGTTCTCTACTCTCCAGTCTAATCCCCCCCATTTAACATTGGTTCTCTACTCTCCAGTCTAACCCCCTCTATTTAACATTGGTTCTCTACTCTCCAGTCTAACCCCCTATTTAACATTGGTTCTCTACTCTCCAGTCTAATCCCCCCCATTTAACATTGGTTCTCTACTCTCCAGTCTAATCCCCCATTTAACATTGGTTCTCTACTCTCCAGTCTAATCCCCCCTATTTAACATTGATTCTCTACTCTCCAGTCTAATCCCCCTATTTAACATTGGTTCTCTACTCTCCAGTCTAATCCCCCATTTAACATTGGTTCTCTACTCTCCAGTCTAATCCCCCTATTTAACATTGGTTCTCTACTCTCCAGTCTAATCCCCCCCATTTAACATTGGTTCTCTACTCTCCAGTCTAATCCCCCATTTAACATTGGTTCTCTACTCTCCAGTCTAATCCCCCCCATTTAACATTGGTTCTCTACTCTCCAGTCTAACCCCCTCTATTTAACATTGGTTCTCTACTCTCCAGTCTAACCCCCCTATTTAACATTGGTTCTCTACTCTCCAGTCTAATCCCCCTATTTAACATTGGTTCTCTACTCTCCAGTCTAACCCCCTATTTAACATTGGTTCTCTACTCTCCAGTCTAATCCCCCCTATTTAACATTGGTTCTCTACTCTCCAGTCTAACCCCCTATTTAACATTGGTTCTCTACTCTCCAGTCTAATCCCCCTATTTAACATTGCTTCTCTACCCCCAGTCTAATCCATACTATCCCATACTGTACTATACTGCACTATACCGTACAATACTATATCATACAATACTATACCGCACAATACTATACCGTGCAGTACTGTATAATACTATACCGTACTATAATATACCGTACGATACTGTACAATACTATACCGTACTATACTATATCATACTATACTGTACTATACCATACCGTACTATACTGTCCTACAACATACCATTCTAAACTATACCGTACTATACTGTACTATACTGTCCTACAACATACCATTCTAAACTATACTATACTGTACTATACTGTCCTACAACATACCATTCTAAACTATACTATACTGTACTATACTGTACTACAACATACCATTCTAAACTATACTGTACTATACTGTACTACAACATACCATTCTAAACTATACTGTACTATACTGTACTACAACATACCATTCTAAACTATACCGTACTATACTGTACTATACTGTCCTACAACATACCATTCTAAACTATACTATACTGCACTATACTGTACTACAACATACCATTCTAAACTATACTGTACTATACTGTACTACAACATACCATTCTAAACTATACTGTACTATACTGTACTACAACATACCATTCTAAACTATACTATACTGTACTATACTGTACTACAACATACCATTCTAAACTATACTGTACTATACTGTACTACAACATACCATTCTAAACTATACTGTACTATACTGTACTACAACATACCATTCTAAACTATACCATACCGTACTATACTAGAAATGCTATAACACTAAGAGTAAATATTTTCTCATCTCTGTACCAGAGCAAATCCAACAGAATAGAATACATTCCTTGACTATGGCCTCTACCTCCATCCAAGTATGCTGATAAGTCAGTTACGATAAGGCAACATACACAAAGAGATGCTGTATGTAAACAGTCCTTTCAACAAATGGCAAGAATCATCACAGACATGAAAACCGTTTCTATTTCTCCATCAGTTTCCTGTTCGCAAAACCTAATGTTCAGTTTTGTGTCATTCACTGAGTTTGGGCCATACTCATAGTCCATAATCAATATCAGTCCACCTTCAAGTCACTTTCCTTTTCCAGTTGTTACATTTTGACCCAAAGCAGCTCCGAGCTGAGTAATCCTTCTGGACAGACAGCTGCTCATGCACAAATTGTACACTAGAATGAATGACCAGGCCAAGCCATTTGGAGAGATCAAAGGAAACCAAATCTGTCCCTAATAACAGCCCTCTGTGTTGGACAGGGCAGAACCAAACATGTCATGACCTGCAGGATGTGTGTGTGTGTGTGTGTGTGTGTGTGTGTGTGTGTTGCCTTTTTTAACAAAAGTTACATGACATTGTCTCTGCAGATCGTACCATAGCTTGAGAGTTCAGAAAGTCAACCCTTGAAAACAACACAGGTACACTACATTGCAGATACACTACATCAGTGGTACACTACATTGCAGATACACTACATCAGTGGTACACTACATCGCAGGTACACTACATCGCAGGTACACTACATCAGTGGTACACTACATCGCAGGTACACTACATCAGTGGTACACTACATCGCAGGTACACTACATCAGTGGTACACTACATCGCAGGTACACTACATCAGTGGTACACTACATCGCAGGTACACTACATCAGTGGTACACTACATCAGTGGTACACTACATCAGTGGTACACTACATTGCAGATACACTACATCAGTGGTACACTACATCAGTGGTACACTACATCGCAGGTACACTACATCAGTGGTACACTACATCAGTGGTACACTACATCGCAGGTACACTACATCGCAGGTACACTACATCAGTGGTACACTACATCGCAGGTACACTACATCAGTGGTACACTACATCGCAGGTACACTACATCAGTGGTACACTACATCGCAGGTACACTACATCAGTGGTACACTACATCAGTGGTACACTACATCAGTGGTACACTACATTGCAGATACACTACATCAGTGGTACACTACATCAGTGGTACACTACATCGCAGGTACACTACATCGCAGGTACACTACATCAGTGGTACACTACATCGCAGGTACACTACATCGCAGGTACACTACATCAGTGGTACACTACATCGGTGGTACACTACATCAGTGGTACACTACATCAGTGGTACACTACATTGCAGATACACTACATCAGTGGTACACTACATCAGTGGTACACTACATCGCAGGTACACTACATCGCAGGTACACTACATCAGTGGTACACTACATCAGTGGTACACTACACCCAGTGGTACACTACATCAGTGGTACACTACATCGCAGGTACACTACATCAGTGGTACACTCCATCGCAGGTACACTACATCAGTGGTACACTACACCCAGTGGTACACTACATCAGTGGTACACTACATCGCAGGTACACTACATCAGTGGTACACTACATCAGTGGTACACTACATCGCAGGTACACTACATCAGTGGTACACTACATCGCAGGTACACTACATCAGTGGTACACTACATCGCAGGTACACTACATCAGTGGTACACTACATCAGTGGTACACTACATCAGTGGTACACTACACCCAGTGGTACACTACATCAGTGGTACACTACATCAGTGGTACACTACATCAGTGGTACACTACACCCAGTGGTACACTACATCGCAGGTACACTACATCAGTGGTAAACTACATCAGTGGTACACTACATCAGTGGTACACTACACCCAGTGGTACACTACATCGCAGGTACACTACATCAGTGGTACACTACACCCAGTGGTACACTACATCAGTGGTACACTACATCAGTGGTACACTACATCGCAGGTACACTACATCAGTGGTACACTACACCCAGTGGTACACTACATCAGTGGTAAACTACATCAGTGGTACACTACACCCAGTGGTACACTACATCAGTGGCACACTACATCAGTGGCACACTACATCAGTGGTACACTACATCAGTGGTACACTACACCCAGTGGTACACTACATCAGTGGTACACTACACCCAGTGGTACACTACATTAGTGGTACACTACAACAGTGGTACACTACATCGCAGGTACACTACATCAGTGGTACACTACATCAGTGGTACACTACACCCAGTGGACACTACATCAGTGGTACACTACACCCAGTGGTACACTACATCAGTGGTACACTACATCAGTGGTACACTACATCAGTGGTACACTACATCAGTGGTACACTACATTGCAGATACACTACATCAGTGGTACACTACATCAGTGGTACACTACATCAGTGGTACACTACAACACAGGTACACTACATCAGTGGTACACTACATCGCAGGTACACTACATCGCAGGTACACTACATTGCAGATACACTACATCGCAGGTACACTACATCAGTGGTACACTACATCGCAGGTACACTACATCGCAGGTACACTACATCAGTGGTACACTACATCACAGGTACACTACATTGCAGATACACTACATCAGTGGTACACTACATCAGTGGTACACTACATCGCAGGTACACTACAACACAGGTACACTACATCAGTGGTACACTACATCGCAGGTACACTACATCGCAGGTACACTACATCGCAGGTACACTACATCAGTGGTACACTACCTCGCAGGTACACTACATCGCAGGTACACTACATCAGTGGTACACTACATCAGTGGTACACTACAACACAGGTACACTACATCAGTGGTACACTACATCAGAGGTACACTACATCAGTGGTACACTACAACACAGGTACACTACATCGCAGGTACACTACATCAGTGGTACACTACAACACAGGTACACTACATCGCAGGTACACTACATCAGTGGTACACTACAACACAGGTACACTACATCAGTGGTACACTACAACACAGGTACACTACATCGCAGGTACACTACATCAGTGGTACACTACATCAATGGTACACTACATCAATGGTACACTACATCAATGGTACACTACATCAATGGTACACTACATCGCAGGTACACTACATCAATGGTACACTACATCAGTGGTACACTACATCAATGGTACACTACATCAATGGTACACTACATCAATGGTACACTACATCAATGGTACACTACATCGCAGGTACACTACATCAGTGGTACACTACATCAGTGGTACACTACATCAGACGCCTCAATAATGAGTAGCCTCAAATAACATTGGGCACTGTGCATCAAGAACAACAACCATCCTGTCCACAATAACTATCAGTGGCGTGCCGTTTCAAAGGATAGAATTTAACAGTCAGAAGGGGGATGAAAAGGAACAGGACATTTACTCCTAAGGTGTTGACCTGCTGCACCCTCTACAACCACTGTAATTATTATTTGACCCTGCTGGTCATCTATGAACGTTTGAACATCTTGAAGAACGATCTAGCCTTAATGACCATGTACTCTTATAATCTGGCAACCCATCAGAGCCTGGTTTCTTCATAGGTTCCTCCCTTTCTAGGGAGTTTTTTCCTAGCCACTGTGCTTCTACATCTGCATTGCTTGTTTTCTGGTGTTTTAGGCTGGGTTTCTGTATAAGCATTTTGTAACAACTGCTGATGTAAAAAGGGCTTTATAAATACATTTGATTGATGTTGAATTGCGTGTTTGTCCCCACATTTCGGGCCCCGTCTCTGACAGTGGGAGTTAAACTTCTGAGAGAACACGCAACAACATCTAAAGTAACACGTTCAGACGCTGCAGCGTTTCTAGTCTCTGTGGGCTTGGCTTTGTGTTACGCTTCAGACAACAAAGGCTGGAAGAGTGGACATTACAGAAAGAAGGAAGGCAGGATGAATGAGTGGACGTTACAGAAAGAAGGAAGGAAGAAAAGAAGGATGAGTGGACGTTACAGAAAGAAAGAAGGAAGGAAGGAAGGCGGGCAGGCAGGCAGGCAGGAAGGAAGGAAGGATGAGTGGACGTTATGGAAGGAAGGAAGGATGGGTGAGTGGACGTTATGGAAGGAAGGAATGAAGGATGAGTGAGTGGACGTTATGGAAGGAAGGAATGAAGGATGAGTGAGTGGACGTTATGGAAGGAAGGAAGGAAGGATGAGTGGACGTTATGGAAGGAAGGAAGGAAGGAAGGATGAGTGAGTGGACGTTATGGAAGGAAGGAAGGAAGGATGAGTGGACGTTATGGAAGGAAGGAATGAAGGTTGAGTGAGTGGACGTTATGGAAGGAAGGAAGGAAGGAAGGATGAGTGAGTGGACGTTATGGAAGGAAGGAAGGATGGGTGAGTGGACGTTATGGAAGGAAGGAATGAAGGATGAGTGAGTGGACGTTATGGAAGGAAGGAAGGAAGGAAGGATGAGTGGACGTTATGGAAGGAAGGAAGGAATGAAGGATGAGTGAGTGGACGTTATGGAAGGAAGGAAGGAAGGATGAGTGAGTGGACGTTATGGAAGGAAGGAAGGATGAGTGAGTGGACGTTATGGAAGGAAGGAAGGATGGGTGAGTGGACGTTATGGAAGGAAGGAATGAAGGATGAGTGAGTGGACGTTATGGAAGGAAGGAAGGATGAGTGAATGGACGTTATGGAAGGAAGGAAGGATGGGTGGTGAGTGGACGTTATGGAAGGAAGGAAGGAAGGATGAGTGAGTGGACGTTATGGAAGGAAGGAAGGAAGGAAGGATGAGTGGACGTTATGGAAGGAAGGAATGAAGGATGAGTGAGTGGACGTTATGGAAGGAAGGAAGGAAGGAAGGATGAGTGAGTGGACGTTATGGAAGGATGAGTGAGTGGACGTTATGGAAGGAAGGAAGGATGGGTGAGTGGACGTTATGGAAGGAAGGAATGAAGGGTGAGTGGACGTTATGGAAGGAAGGAAGGATGGATGAGTGAGTGGACGTTATGGAAGGATGAGTGAGTGGACGTTATGGAAGGAAGGAAGGATGGATGAGTGGACGTTATGGAAGGAAGGAATGATGAGTGGACGTTATGGAAGGAAGGAATGAAGGATGGATGAGTGGACGTTATGGAAGGAAGGAATGATGAGTGGACGTTATGGAAGGAAGGAATGAAGGGTGAGTGGACGTTATGGAAGGAAGGAATGAAGGGTGAGTGGACGTTATGGAAGGAAGGAAGGAAGGAAGGAAGGAAGGAAGGAAGGAAGGAAGGAAGGAAGGAAGGAAGGAAGGAAGGAAGGATGAGAAGGAAGGAAGGAAGGAAGGAAGGAAGGAAGGAAGGAAGGAAGGAAGGAAGGAAGGAAGGAAGGAAGGAAGGAAGGAAGGAAGGATGAGTGGACGTTAAGGAAAGAAGGAAGAGTGGACGTTATGGAAGGAAGGAATGAAGGATGAGTGGACGTTATGGAAGGAAGGAATGAAGGATGAGTGGACGTTAAGGAAGGAAGGAAGGAAGGAAGGAAGGAAGGAAGGAAGGAAGGAAGGAAGGAAGGAAGGAAGGAAGGAAGGAAGGAAGGAAGGAAGGAAGGAAGGAAGGAAGGAAGGAAGAGTGGACGTTATGGAAGGAAGGAAGGAAGGAATGAAGGATGAGTGGACGTTATGGAAGGAAGGAAGGAAGGATGAGTGGACGTTAAGGAAAGAAGGAAGAGTGGACATTATGGAAGGAAGGAATGAAGGATGAGTGGACGTTATGGAAGGAAGGAAGGAAGGAAGGAAGGATGAGTGGACGTTAAGGAAGGAAGGAAGGAAGGAATGAAGGAAGGAAGGAAGGATGAGTGGACGTTAAGAAAAGAAGGAAGGAAGGAAGGAAGTATGAGTGGACGTTATGGAAGGAAGGAAGGAAGGAAGGAAGGAAGGAAGGAAGGAAGGAAGGAAGGAAGGAAGGAAGGAAGGAAGGAAGGAAGGAAGGAAGGAAGGAAGGAAGGAAGGAAGGAAGGAAGGATGAGTGGACGTTAAGGAAAGAAGGAAGAGTGGTCAGCAAAAGATAGAGTGAAGATGGTTTGGAAGGTATCAGACTGTTCTCTCAGACACTGTAATGAACTTCCAAGGTCATTCCACTTGCACAAAAGAAACATCCATTTTGTCCCTATGAGCCACTGCACATAGCAACTAACCCAACACAACATCTACAAATTACACTCTACTTACATAGGTCATTCTAATGGCATTTCAAAAGGCTGTGTTTTGTACGTTGGACTCACTATATCTAACAAACCCAGTTTCATACGAAATCCAAAGTCATCACTTGTAGTCCAACCTTCCCCTGGAGAGGCCAGTGGTTTGTTAATAAGAGGAATACGACTAGACCAGACGTCCCTGCTCCAACAGGCTCCGTTATGGCCTTGTAAACACGACCCGACCAGATGTCCCTGCTCCAACAGGCTCCGTTATGGCCTTGTAAACACGACTAGACCAGACGTCCCTGTTCCAACAGGCTCCGTTATGGCCTTGTAAACACGACTAGACCAGATATCCCTGCTCCGTTTATGGCCTTTTAAACACGACTAGGCCAGACGTCCCTGTTCCAACAGGCTCCGTTATGGCCTTGTAAACACGACTAGACCAGATATCCCTGCTCCGTTTATGGCCTTTTAAAAACGACTAGGCCAGACGTCCCTGCTCCAACAGGCTCCGTTATGGCCTTGTAAACACGACTAGACCAGACGACCCTACTCCAACAGGCTCCGTTATGGCCTTGTAAACACGACTAGACCAGACGTCCCTGTTCCAACAGGCTCCGTTATGGCCTTGTAAACACGACTAGACCAGATATCCCTGCTCCGTTTATGGCCTTTTAAACATGACTAGACCAGACGTCCCTGCTCCAACAGGCTCCGTTATGGCCTTGTAAACACGACTAGACCAGACGACCCTACTCCAACAGGCTCCGTTTATGGCCTTGTAAACACGACTAGACCAGATATCCCTGCTCCGTTTATGGCCTTTTAAACATGACTAGACCAGACGTCCCTGCTCCAACAGGCTCCGTTATGGCCTTGTAAACATGACTAGACCAGACATCCCTGCTCCAACAGGCTCCGTTTATGGCCTTGTAAACACGACTAGGCCAGACGTCCCTGCTCCAACAGGCTCCGTTATGGCCTTGTAAACACGACCCAACCAGACGTCCCTGCTCCAACAGGCTCCGTAATGGCCTTGTAAACATGACTAGACCAGACGTCCCTGCTCCAACAGGCTCCGTTATGGCCTTGTAAACACGACTAGACCAGACGTCCCTGTTCCAACAGGCTCCGTTATGGCCTTGTAAACACGACTAGACCAGACGACCCTGCTCCAACAGGCTCCGTTATGGCCTTGTAAACACGGCAGCGACGAGAGGGAAATATCCGGACCTTGACCTCTTGACACGTCACATAGCCACAAGGGCTCTCTTCTCATTCATTATACAGTATTCTACAGAATGGACAAGCTAGGTGTTTTCTTAGTAAGATGCATATTTATTGTTGACCTTGTGAGGGGTGCTGTATTTGCGGAGGTGTTGGCAGGTCAGGTATGATTCACCATTGAGAGAAGAAGGGTAGCGAAAGGCATCCTATTCAGGTCAGGATTGTTTTTCTGAAGCCTACATGAGACCTAGCCTGGCTTCTTTTTCTCTCTCTCTCTTCCTATCTATAATACATGCATAGCGGTGGACAAAGTACCCAATTGTCCTACTCGAGGTAAAGTAAAGATACTTTAATAGAAAATGAATCAGGTAAAAGTGAGTCACCCTGTAAAATACTACTTGATTAAAAGTATTTTGTTTGGTTTTAAATCTACCAACGTATCAAAGTAAATGGAATTGCTAAAATATACTTAAGTATCAAAAGTAAAAGTATAATTCATTTCAAATTCCTTAAATTAAGCAAACCAAGACGGCACCATTTTCATGTTATTTAAATTTACGGACAGCCAGGGGCACGCGCCAAAACTCAGACATCATTTACAAATGAAGCATTTGTGTTTAGTGAGTCCAGCAGATAATATGCAGTAGGGATGACCAGGGATGTTCTCTTGATAAGTGTGTGAATTGGACCATTTTCCTGTCCTGTTAAGCATAAAAAATGTAACAAGTACTTTTGGGTGTCAAGGAAAACGTATGGAGTGAAAGGTACATACATTTTCTTTAGGAATGTAGTTAAGTAAAAGTAGTCAAAAATATAACTAGTAAAGTATACTACTTAAAGTATTTTTTTTACTTAAGTACTTTACACCACTGTCCACACTTCCAAACGTACAAGAGACAAAGAAGTGTTTTAAGGAAATAGCTCTACAGTCAGGCTCCACTTCTCCCCTCTGGTAGCCTCCCCCTATCCCCCAGAACAATGACTCTGGTAGGGGAAGTTGAAGACCTATTCAGGGTCCTCTTATGTTTCCGCTACAGCGTGACAGTATGTAAACCACTCTCCCTCACTTACACGAAATTGTCACGCAGCACCATAGTGACACATTTGGCTCTTTTGTCATTTCCTGCAGTAGTGAGGTCTATGAACGGAACACTAGCCAGGTCTATGAACGGAACACTAGCCAGGTCTATGAACGGAACACTAGCCAGGTCTATGAACGGAACACTAGCCAGGTCTATGAACGGAACACTAGCCAGGTCTATGAACGGAACACTAGCCAGGTCTATAAACGGAACACTAGCCAGGTCTATGAACAATAGCCAGGTCTATGAACGGAATAATAGCCAGGTCTATGAACGGAACACTAGCCAGGTCTATGAACGGAACACTAGCCAGGTCTATGAACGGAACACTAGCCAGGTCTATGAACGGAACACTAGCCAGGTCTGAACGGAACACTAGCCAGGTCTATGAACGGAACACTAGCCAGGTCTATGAACGGAACACTAGCCAGGTCTATGAACGGAACACTAGCCAGGTCTATGAACGGAACACTAGCCAGGTCTATGAACGGAACACTAGCCAGGTCTATGAATGGAACACTAGCAAGGTCTATGAACGGAACACTAGCCAGGTCTATGAACGGAACACTAGCCAGGTCTATGAACGGAACACTAGCCAGGTCTATGAACGGAACACTAGCCAGGTCTATGAATGGAACACTAGCCAGGTCTATGAACGGAACACTAGCCAGGTCTATGAACGGAACACTAGCCAGGTCTATGAATGGAACACTAGGCAGGTCTATGAACGGAACACTAGTGAGGTCTATGAACAGAACAATAGTGAGGTCTATGAACAGAACAATAGTGAGGTCTATGAACAGAACAATAGTGAGGTCTATGAACAGAACACTAGTGAGGTCTATAAACGGAACACTAGTGAGGTCTATGAACAGAACACTAGTGAGGTCTATAAACGGAACACTAGTGAGGTCTATGAAAAGAACACTAGTGAGGTCTATAAACGGAACACTAGTGAGGTCTATAAACGGAACAATAGTGAGGTCTATAAACGGAACAATAGTGAGGTCTATAAACGGAACAATAGTGAGGTCTATAAACGGAACACTAGTGAGGTCTATAAACGGAACAATAGTGAGGTCTATAAACGGAACAATAGTGAGGTCTATAAACGGAACACTAGTGAGGTCTATGAACAGAACACTAGTGAGGTCTATGAACAGAACAATAGTGAGGTCTATAAACGGAACACTAGTGAGGTCTATGAACAGAACACTAGTGAGGTCTATGAACAGAACAATAGTGAGGTCTATAAACGGAACACTAGTGAGGTCTATGAACAGAACAATAGTGAGGTCTATGAACAGAACACTAGTGAGGTCTATAAACGGAACAATAGTGAGGTCTATAAACGGAACACTAGTGAGATCTATAAACGGAACAATAGTGAGGTCTATGAACAGAACACCAGATCATCCTCTTCTCATTGCTCTCAAACTCAGACTTCTCTGACCTACGGTGACAGTTCAATCAATCAGATGTATTTATCCTTTATCGACAGTCCTCACATAGTGCTTTACAATAACCTGGTCTAGACCCCTAAGAGATATTCTAAAGTCCTGTACAATAACCTGGTCTAGACCCCTAAGAGATATTCTAAGGTCCTGTACAGTAACCTGGTCTAGACCCCTAAGAGATATTCTAAGGTCCTGTACAGTAACCTGGTCTAGACCCCTAAGAGATATTCTAAGGTCCTGTACAGTAACCTGGTCTAGACCCCTAAGAGATATTCTAAGGTCCTGTACAGTAACCTGGTCTAGACCCCTAAGAGATATTCTAAGGTCCTGTACAGTAACCTGGTCTAGACCCCTAAGAGATATTCTAAGGTCCTGTACAGTAACCTGGTCTAGACCCCTAAGAGATATTCTAAGGTCCTTGCTTTTTTCAATATTTACTAATGACTTGCTTTGAGTAAAGCCAGTGTGTCTATGTATGCGGATGACTCAACACTATACACGTCAGCTACTACAGCGACTGAAATGACTGCAATACTTAACAAAGAGCTGCAGTTAGTTTCGGAATGGGTAGCAAGGAAGGAGTTAGTCCTAAATATTTCCAAGACTAAAAGCATTTAAGGACAAAACATTTACTAAACCCTAAACCTCAACTACATCTCGTAATGAATAATGTGGAAATTGAGCAAGTTGATGTGACTAAACTGCTCGGAATAACCCTGGATTGTAAACTGTCATGGTCAAAACATATTGATACAACAGTAGCTAAAATGGGGAGAAGTCGGTCCATAATAATGCTCTGCACTGCCTTCTCAACAGCACTATCAATAAGGCAGGTCCTACAGGCCCTGGTTTTGTCGCACCTGGACTACTGTTCAGTCGTGTGGTCAGGTGCCACAAAGTGAGACTTGGGAAAATTGCAGTTGGCTCAGAAAAGGGCAGCACGGCCTTAAAAGTACACAGAGAGCTAACATTAATGTCATTTCTTGTTTTTGTAACATGCTGACCACACCGCTCGTGTCACGTGTGCGAGCGTTGCAAAATAAATGTACACATACATGTTATTCAATCACTGCACCCACACTGCTCGCACGCGTCAACGAGTGTCTGCGTTGCCAAGCGCTAAATTAGAAGTCAGTTCTATTTCTGACACTGAACACAGTGCAAGTCCTGCCTCTCCCATCTCCTCATTGGTTTATAGAACCAGATACCCATGTGCCATCTCCTCATTGGTTATACAAACACGGGTGATTGAAAGACGAACTGAGGTCGGTCGTGGTAATACAACTTATTATGAAAGTTAGATGCCAATCGCCACATAAAGTCCAAAGAAAATAAAGCCTGGAAGGAGGAGAGATGACTAGAAAAGGTTAGAAAAGTGGTGTGTGCATATGTATTCACCCCTTTGCTATGAAGCCCCTAAATAAGATCTGGTGCAACCAATTACCTTCAGAAGTCACATAATTATTTGAATAAAGTCCATCTGTGTGCAATCTAAGTGTCACGTGATCTGTCACATGATCTCAGTATATATACACATGTTCTGAAAGGCCCCAGAGTCTGCAACACCACTAAGCAAGGGGCACCACCAAGCAAGCGGCACCATGAAGACCAAGGAGCTCTACAAACAGGACAGGGACATAGTTGTGGAGAAGTACAGATCAGGGTTGGGTTATAAAAAAAATATCAGAAACTTTGAACATCCCACGGAGCACCATTAAATCCATTATTTCAAAATGGAAAGAATATGGCACCAAAACAAACCTGCCAAGAGAGGGCCGCCCACCAAAACTCACGGACCGGGCAAGGAGGGCATTAATCAGAGAGGCAACAAAGAGACAAAGATAACCCTGAAGGAGCTGCTCCACAGCGGAGATTGGAGTATCTGTCTATAGGGCCATTTTAAGCCATACACTCCACAGAGCTGGGCTTTACGGAAGAGTGTCAGTGTCAGTCTTGGAATGGCCTAGTCAAAGCCCAGACCTCAATCCAATTGAGAATATGTGGTATGACTTAAAGATTGCTGTACAGCGGAACCCATCCAACTTGAAGGAGCTGGAGCAGTTTTGCCTTGAAGAATGGGCAAAAATCCCAGTGGCTAGATGTGCCAAGCTTATAGAGACAAACACCGAGAGACTTACAGCTGTAATTGCTGCAAAAGGTGAATCTACAAAGTATTGACTTTGGGGGTGAATAGTTATGCACGCTCAAGTTTTCAGTTTTTTTGTCTTATTTCTTGTTTGTTTCACAATGAAAAATATGTTGCATCTTCAAAGTGGTCGGCATGTTGTGTAAATCAAATGATACAACCTCCCCCCAAAATCTATTTTAATTCCAGGTTGTAAGGCAACAAAATAGGAAAAATGCCAAGGGGGGAGAATACTTTCACAAGCCACTGTATTTCGACCTGCGTGTCATGTTCGTGTTTGGCGTGGGGTGGACAAAATCAATTTGTGCACGATGGCACGCGTCCAGTTTGGGCATGACGTAAGAGGTGTTGACAAGCTGAAGGTACCTAGCTGTCTGTTTAAAATGCTAGCACACAGCTCGGACAACCATGCATACCCCACAAGACATGCAACCAGAGGTCTCTTCACAGTCCTCAAGTCCAGAACATACTATGGGAGGCACACAGTACTACATAGAGCCATGACTACATGGAACTCTATTCCACAGTACTACATAGAGCCATGACTACATGGAACTACATAGAGCCATGACTACATGGAACTCTATTCCACAGTACTACATAGAGCCATGACTACATGGAACTCTATTCCACAGTACTACATAGAGCCATGACTACATGACTTGGAACTCTATTCCACAGTACTACATAGAGCCATGACTACATGGAACTCTATTCCACAGTACTACATAGAGCCATGACTACATGGAACTCTATTCCACAGTACTACATAGAGCCATGACTACATGGAACTCTATTCCACAGTACTACATAGAGCCATGACTACATGGAACTCTATTCCACAGTACTACATAGAGCCATGACTACATTGAACTCCATTCCACAGTACTACATAGAGCCATGACTACATGGAACTCTATTCCACAGTACTACATAGAGCCATGACTACATGGAACTCTATTCCACAGTACTACATAGAGCCATGACTACATGGAACTCTATTCCACAGTACTACATAGAGCCATGACTACATGGAACTCTATTCCACAGTACTACATAGAGCCATGACTACATGGAACTCTATTCCACAGTACTACATAGAGCCATGACTACATGGAACTCTATTCCACAGTACTACATAGAGCCATGACTACATTGAACTCCATTCCACAGTACTACATAGAGCCATGACTACATTGAACTCTATTCCACAGTACTACATAGAGCCATGACTACATGGAACTCTATTCCACAGTACTACATAGAGCCATGACTACATTGAACTCCATTCCACAGTACTACATAGAGCCATGACTACATGGAACTCTATTCCACAGTACTACATAGAGCCATGACTACATGGAACTCTATTCCACAGTACTACATAGAGCCATGACTACATGGAACTCTATTCCACAGTACTACATAGAGCCATGACTACATGGAACTCTATTCCACATCAGGTAACTGATGCAAGCATTAGAATCAGATTTTAAAAGCAGGTACATACACCTTATGAAACAGTGGGGACTGTGAAGCAACACAAACATAGGCACAGACACATGCAAGATAACATACACACTATACACACACACATGGGTTTTGTGTTGTAGATATGAGGTAGTGGAGTAGGGGCCTGAGGGCACACACTTAGTGTGTTGTAGATATGAGGTAGTGGAGTATGGGCCTGAGGGCACACACTTAGTGTGTTGTAGATATGTGGTAGTGGAGTAGGGGCCTGAGGGCACACACTTAGTGTGTTGTAGATATGTGGTAGTGGAGTAGGGGCCTGAGGGCACACACTTAGTGTGTTGTAGATATGAGGTAGTGGAGTAGGGGCCTGAGGGCACACACTTAGTGTGTTGTAGATATGTGGTAGTGGAGTATGGCCCTGAGGGCACACACTTAGTGTGTTGTAGATATGTGGTAGTGGAGTATGGGCCTGAGGGCACACACTTAGTGTGTTGTAGATATGTGGTAGTGGAGTATGGGCCTGAGGGCACACACTTAGTGTGTTGTAGATATGTGGTAGTGGAGTATGGCCTGAGGGCACACACTTAGTGTGTTGTAGATATGTGGTAGTGGAGTATGGGCCTGAGGGCACACACTTAGTGTGTTGTAGATATGTGGTAGTGGAGTATGGGCCTGAGGGCACACACTTAGTGTGTTGTAGATATGTGGTAGTGGAGTATGGGCCTGAGGGCACACTTAGTGTGTTGTAGATATGTGGTAGTGGAGTAGGGGCCTGAGGGCACACACTTAGTGTGTTGTAGATATGTGGTAGTGGAGTATGGGCCTGAGGGCACACTTAGTGTGTTGTAGATATGTGGTAGTGGAGTATGGGCCTGAGGGCACACACTTAGTGTGTTGTAGATATGTGGTAGTGGAGTAGGGGCCTGAGGGCACACACTTAGTGTGTTGTAGATATGAGGTAGTGGAGTATGGGCCTGAGGGCACACACTTAGTGTGTTGTAGATATGTGGTAGTGGAGTAGGGGCCTGAGGGCACACACTTAGTGTGTTGTAGATATGTGGTAGTGGAGTAGGGGCCTGAGGGCACACACTTAGTGTGTTGTGAATTCTGTCATGAATGTATTGTAATGTTCTTCAAATTGTATAACTGCCTTAATTTTGCCAGACCCCAGGAAGAGTAGCTGCTGCCTTGGCTAATGGGGATCCATAATAAATACAACTACAAATCTACACTGATTGGAGTAGATTTAACAAGTGACATGTTTGACTGTGCGGCTGCCTGGGCCTAATATCTGCAGAACTCTGACACAGGGGCTCTCATAAAACAGGGCCATTGTGGTGTGGCTGCGCTGCTGTGGTCCCCAGTAAGAAAGAATGTACTCCCATTGTTCAATGAGTACATTGTTAAGCTGGATTGCGTACCGTTGCAGATTTCAGAACCATTCTGTCTGCTCTAGAGTGTAGCTAGACCTCACCCTTTGTTCCTCTCCCTCTCTCTCACTCCCTCCCTTCCTCTCACTCGTTCTGTCTTCGGTCGAGCCAACAGTGGGATGATCTAGTGTTCTCTGAGACAAATGAAGGAGGTTGACTTCCAGGAAAGTCCAATGTGGCATAAGGAGGGTGACTGAGTTTCAGACATGTTGGAACATACAGTATTCTGTCTAGAACATACAGTATTCTGTCTGGAACATACAGTAACATACAGTATTCTGTCTAGAACATACAGTATTCTGTCTGGAACATACAGTAACATACAGTATAGTGTCTGGGACATACAGTAACACACAGTATAGTATCTGGAACATACAGTATAGTATCTGGAACATACAGTATAGTGTCTGGAACATACAGTAACATACAGTATTCTGTCTAGAACATACAGTATTCTGTCTAGAACATACAGTAACATACAGTATTCTGTCTAGAACATACAGTATTCTGTCTAGAACATACAGTAACATACAGTATAGTATCTGGAACATACAGTATAGTGTCTGGAACATACAGTAACATACAGTATAGTGTCTGGAACATACAGTATAGTATCTGGAACATACAGTATCGTATCTGGAACATACAGTATAGTATCTGGAACATACAGTATAGTGTCTGGAACATACAGTAACATACAGTATTCTGTCTAGAACATACAGTATTCTGTGTGGAACATACAGTAACATACAGTATAGTGTCTGGGACATACAGTAACACACAGTATAGTATCTGGAACATACAGTATAGTATCTGGAACATACAGTATAGTGTCTGGAACATACAGTAACATGCAGTATTCTGTCTAGAACATACAGTATTCTGTCTAGAACGTACAGTAACTTACAGTATTCTGTCTAGAACATACAGTATTCTGTCTAGAACATACAGTAACATACAGTATAGTATCTGGAACATACAGTATAGTGTCTGGAACATACAGTAACATACAGTATAGTGTCTGGAACATACAGTATAGTATCTGGAACATACAGTATCGTATCTGGAACATACAGTATAGTATCTGGAACATACAGTAACATACAGTATTCTGTCTGGAACATACAGTATAGTATCTGGAACATACAGTATAGTATCTGGAACATACAGTATAGTGTCTGGAACATACAGTAACATACAGTATTCTGTCTAGAACATACAGTATTCTGTCTAGAACATACAGTAACATACAGTATTCTGTCTAGAACATACAGTATAGTGTCTGGAACATGCAGTAACATACAGTATAGTATCTGGAACATACAGTATAGTGTCTGGAACATACAGTAACATACAGTATAGTGTCTGGAACATACAGTATTCTGTCTAGAACATACAGTATTCTGTCTAGAACATACAGTAACATACAGTATAGTGTCTGGAACATACAGTAACATACAGAATAGTATCTGGAACATACAGTATAGTATCTGGAACATACAGTAACATACAGTATAGTATCTGGAACATACAGTATAGTATCTGGAACATACAGTATAGTATCTGGAACATACAGTATAGTATCTGGAACATACAGTAACATACAGTATAGTGTCTGGAACATACAGTATAGTGTCTGGAACATACAGTATAGTATCTGGAACATACAGTATAGTATCTGGAACATACAGTAACATACAGTATAGTATCTGGAACATACAGTATAGTATCTGGAACATACAGTATAGTATCTGGAACATACAGTATAGTATCTGGAACATACAGTAACATACAGTATAGTGTCTGGAACATACAGTATAGTGTCTGGAACATACAGTATAGTATCTGTAACATACAGTATAGTATCTGGAACATACAGTAACATACAGTATAGTATCTGGAACATACAGTAACATACAGTATAGTGTCTGGAACATACAGTATAGTATCTGGAACATACAGTATAGTATCTGGAACATACAGTAACATACAGTATAGTATCTGGAACATACAGTATAGTATCTGGAACATACAGTAACATACAAAATAGTGTCTGGAACATACAGTATAGTGTTTGGAACATACAGTAACATACAGTATAGTATCTGGAACATACAGTATAGTATCTGGAACATACAGTAACATGCAGTATAGTGTCTGGAACATACAGTAACATACAGTATAGTATCTGGAACATACAGTATAGTATCTGGAACATACAGTATAGTGTCTGGAACATACAGTAACATGCAGTATAGTGTCTGGAACATACAGTAACATACAGTATAGTATCTGGAACATACAGTATAGTATCTGGAACATACAGTATAGTATCTGGAACATAGAGTAACATACAGTATAGTGTCTGGAACATACAGTATAGTATCTGGAACATACAGTATAGTATCTGGAACATACAGTATAGTGTCTGGAACATACAGTATAGTATCTGGAACATACAGTAACATACAGTATAGTATCTGGAACATACAGTAACATACAGTATAGTATCTGGAACATACAGTAACATACAGTATAGTATCTGGAACATACAGTAACATACAGTATAGTATCTGGAACATACAGTAACATACAGTATAGTATCTGGAACATACAGTAACATACAGTATAGTATCTGGAACATACAGTAACATACAGTATAGTATCTGGAACATACAGTAACATACAGTATAGTATCTGGAACATACAGTAACATACAGTATAGTATCTGGAACATACAGTATAGTATCTGGAACATACAGTAACATACAGTATAGTATCTGGAACATACAGTAACATACAGTATAGTATCTGGAACATACAGTATAGTATCTGGAACATACAGTAACATACAGTATAGTGTCTGGAACATGCAGTAACATACAGTATAGTATCTGGAACATACAGTATAGTGTCTGGAACATACAGTAACATACAGTATAGTGTCTGGAACATACAGTATTCTGTCTAGAACATACAGTATTCTGTCTAGAACATACAGTAACATACAGTATAGTGTCTGGAACATACAGTAACATACAGAATAGTATCTGGAACATACAGTATAGTATCTGGAACATACAGTAACATACAGTATAGTATCTGGAACATACAGTATAGTATCTGGAACATACAGTATAGTATCTGGAACATACAGTATAGTATCTGGAACATACAGTAACATACAGTATAGTGTCTGGAACATACAGTATAGTGTCTGGAACATACAGTATAGTATCTGGAACATACAGTATAGTATCTGGAACATACAGTAACATACAGTATAGTATCTGGAACATACAGTATAGTATCTGGAACATACAGTATAGTATCTGGAACATACAGTATAGTATCTGGAACATACAGTAACATACAGTATAGTGTCTGGAACATACAGTATAGTGTCTGGAACATACAGTATAGTATCTGTAACATACAGTATAGTATCTGGAACATACAGTAACATACAGTATAGTATCTGGAACATACAGTAACATACAGTATAGTGTCTGGAACATACAGTATAGTATCTGGAACATACAGTATAGTATCTGGAACATACAGTAACATACAGTATAGTATCTGGAACATACAGTATAGTATCTGGAACATACAGTAACATACAAAATAGTGTCTGGAACATACAGTATAGTGTTTGGAACATACAGTAACATACAGTATAGTATCTGGAACATACAGTATAGTATCTGGAACATAGAGTAACATACAGTATAGTGTCTGGAACATACAGTATAGTATCTGGAACATACAGTATAGTGTCTGGAACATACAGTATAGTATCTGGAACATACAGTAACATACAGTATAGTATCTGGAACATACAGTAACATGCAGTATAGTGTCTGGAACATACAGTAACATACAGTATAGTATCTGGAACATACAGTATAGTATCTGGAACATACAGTATAGTGTCTGGAACATACAGTAACATGCAGTATAGTGTCTGGAACATACAGTAACATACAGTATAGTATCTGGAACATACAGTATAGTATCTGGAACATACAGTATAGTATCTGGAACATTGAGTAACATACAGTATAGTGTCTGGAACATACAGTATAGTATCTGGAACATACAGTATAGTATCTGGAACATACAGTATAGTGTCTGGAACATACAGTATAGTATCTGGAACATACAGTAACATACAGTATAGTATCTGGAACATACAGTAACATACAGTATAGTATCTGGAACATACAGTAACATACAGTATAGTATCTGGAACATACAGTAACATACAGTATAGTATCTGGAACATACAGTAACATACAGTATAGTATCTGGAACATACAGTAACATACAGTATAGTATCTGGAACATACAGTAACATACAGTATAGTATCTGGAACATACAGTATAGTATCTGGAACATACAGTAACATACAGTATAGTATCTGGAACATACAGTAACATACAGTATAGTATCTGGAACATACAGTAACATACAGTATAGTATCTGGAACATACAGTAACATACAGTATAGTATCTGGAACATACAGTAACATACAGTATAGTATCTGGAACATACAGTAACATACAGTATAGTATCTGGAACATACAGTAACATACAGTATAGTATCTGGAACATACAGTAACATACAGTATAGTATCTGGAACATACAGTAACATACAGTATAGTATCTGGAACATACAGTAACATACAGTATAGTATCTGGAACATACAGTAACATACTGGGTTAGTCATTAATCCTCTTTTTTGTATGAATTGTTTTTCATATAGGTTCAAGCATATAGGCAGAATAAACAGCATTGGACAACAGGTTTTCACATGATATTCAATAAAACAACGTATATTCATAATGCTGTCAGATAATTCCATATTGGCTAAATGCCCCCAATAACTCAGGTTAATAATTCCTCAGTTTAAATAGGTCAGGTTCAGGATTAGAGCCAGCGTGGGGGGGGGTTGTCTACACCTTCTCGTGTTCTCTTCTCTCAACTAAGTGATTATGTTATTACATGAACACCTCTAGCACTGAGTGGTCTACTGCACCCAACACTAAGATGGTTAGAGCACTCACAAAGACCTGTGTAGAAAACCCTGTTCTCTACTGACCCTGGAGGCTAGGGGTCTGGTTAGAGCACTCACAAAGACCTGTGTAGAAAACCCTGTTCTCTACTGACCCTGGAGGCTAGGGGTCTGGTTAGAGCACTCACAAAGACCCGTGTGGAAAACCCTGTTCTCTACTGACCCTGGAGGCTAGGGGTCTGGTTAAAGCACTCACAAAGATCCATGTAGAAAACCCTGTTCTCTACTGACCCTGGAGGCTAAGGGTCTGGTTAGAGCACTCACAAAGACCCGTGTAGAAAACCCTGTTTTCTACTGACCCTGGAGGCTAGGGGTCTGGTTAGAGCACTCACAAAGACCCGTGTAGAAAACCCTGTTCTCTACTGAACCTGGAGACTAGGGGTCTGGATGAAAATAACGAAATATCACTTTTTCCATCAATACCGATAAATAAATAATCAACTACACTTCTTTATTGCTATTAGTTCTATGATAATATATAATAAAATATATGCCATTTAAATAATAATAATAATAATATGATGATGATGATGATGATGATAATGACGACTAGGCATGAAAACACAAAGACCTGTTGATTGCAGCATATCTATTGGTCTTTAGGTAACATAGAACACTGTGCACGAATGTACAGTGGAAGACTGCTTCCATTGAGTCACAAAGCCCTTGATAGTGACCACCACCACCACCACACTGTACTGTATATGCTGTACTCACTATACCATTACAGTGGCCTGTGTTCCATGTACACAGAGCTGCATAGACCCATCCTCACCAAGGACGCGTCTCCAGCAAGAACCAGTGAAGAAATGGTGGTAAAGCTCTGGGTTGGATAAGAGTCCATGTAAATAGGTGAAGAAGGGTCTCCAGTATGAAGTGCTTGGTTCCAATCAGACACCCACTACTAGTTTTGAAACCTGAAAGCTCTCCATTTATAGGCCGGTCATCTGGGACTACATCAGGGCATTCAGTATGGCTGGTGGCTAGCCTAAAGGACAGACCGTTTGGAAATGGAGGGTTTTAGGGAGGCTGGTTGAATACAAAACAACTCCCACATTAACACACATACTGTATGCAGATGAACTATGGTATCTTCGTGATCATCAGCATTTAGCTAGTCATAGAGAGTCTGAACAAAAGAGTCATTCTACAGACAAGGACTGTTTCTTTGATGCCTCCGGTATTGAAGGAGTATCAGTGTCCTGGATTAGACACCTAATTTAACCCTGACAATACAGCCATCAGGCCAAACGGCTGTCTCTCAGCAGGGGGGAGTTCACACACCTTCAATAGAGTGGGATGGGGAATAGATGATCACATCACGTACACACACACACACACACACACACACACACACACACACACACATCATGAACACAAACCGGTGTGCAACTGCAAACACATGCACAATGGGTTCGCTTCACACACACACTAACACAAACATTACATTTTTAAAAACAATTTGAGTGTGGAAAAAAACAATAGCTACATATCGCAATATTAAATATTTTCTGCTAGGTAGCGTTAGCTAACGCTAGTCGGCTGTACCTGTGACAAAATTCTGGTATTTTTCATCCTATAGATTGTCCATTTTCTTTTTTAAATAGTGAGCCATGTTTTTAGCACTTTAATAGCGCTAAGTGATTAATCAAAATGTTGCTTATTTTTGGGTTATTAAACAATTAATTGACAGACATCGATTCAATTACTTGAATTCCATTTATTATAAAACATTTTGTGAGCTCAACACACCATTGACAAGAGAAATCAACTCAAGAACTATGTGGAACAGTGGGCTGAAGGGAGTTGTAGTTTTCACTAAACAAAATTCAAACTAGTTCAGCGCAGAAACATGGTAATGAACTACAATGATCATAATACATTGCGCCTATTTTTCCCCGACCCGGACAGAGGCGGATAAACACACAGCCCGTGAGAGTGCATGAGAAAGGAATGTACACAACGACAAGAGGGATAAAGACAGCTAGTGAGGTAGCTCCTGCCAATTGATTGTTGTAGTAGTTCCTGAGTGGCGCAGCGGTCTAAGGCACAGCATCTCAGTGCAAGAAGTAGAAGTCGGACGATTATGATTTTTCAACGCCGATACCGATAATGATTATTGGAGGACCAAAAAAAGCCGATACCGATTAATCAGGCGATTTTTATGTATTTATTTGTAATAATGACAATTACAACAATACTGAATTAACACTTATTTTAACTTAATATAATGCATCAAAATCTATTTAGCCTCAAATAAAAAAAATAAAAAAATCAATTTGGTTTAAATAATGCAAAAACAAAGTGTTGGAGAAGAAAGTAAAAGTGCCATGTAAGAAAGCTAACGTTTAAGTTCCTTGATCAGAACATGAGAACATATGAAAGCTGGTGGTTCCTTTTAACATGAGTCTTCAATATTCCCAGGTAATAAGTTTTAGGTTGTAGTTATTATAGGACTTATAGGACAATTCCTCTCGATACCATTTGTATTTCATATACCTTTGACTATTAGATGTTCTTATAAGCACTTTAATATTGCCAGTGTAACAGTATAGCTTCCATCCCTCTCCTCGCTCCTACCTGGGCTCGAACCAGGAACACAGCGACAACAGCCACCCTCGAAGCAGCGTTACCCATGCAGAGCAAGGGGAACAACTACTCCAAGTCTCAGAGCGAGTGATGTTGGAAATGCTATTAGCGCGCACCCCGCTAACTAGCTAGCCATTTCACATCGGTTAAACAAGCCTAATCTCGGGAGTTGATAGGCTTGAAGTCATAAACAGCGCAATGCTTGAAGCATTGCGAAGAGCTGCTGGCAAAACGCAGTAAAGTCCTGTTTGAATGAATGCTTACGAGCCTGCTGCTGCCTACCATCGCTCAGTCAGACTGCTCTATCAAATCATAGACTTAATTATAACATAATAACACACAGAACTACGGGCCTTAGGTGATTAATATGGTCGAATCCGGAAACTATCATCTTGAAAACAAGACGTTTATTCTTTCAGTGAAATACGGAACCGTTCTGTATTTTATCTAACGGATGGCATCCATGAGTCTAAATATTGCTGTTAGATTGCACAACCTTCAATGTTATGCCTAGTTAAATAAAGGTTAAATAAATAAAAAATAAAATAAAAAAATTCTCATTTGATATGCTCCTATGAACTTTACATGTTGGTCTTTTAACATGGAAATTACCTACAACATTCAACCCACTGTCATTGTCTGGGAAAAGGCAGGTGATCGCTGAGGGAAGCTGTAAAATCATTTGAAATGCCATTACTTCATAATGCATTTAAAAAATATATATATTCGAAACCGAAATCCATGATTTTTTTTTTAGAATCGAACCGAAACCTCAAAAAAGCACAAGCTCTTTAATTGTACTTTTTATTTTTAAAATTTTAACTTGTTTTCTCATGGTCTCTCGTCTCTCTGAAGCAGACATATAGTGAGCAATAAAGTATTTTTGGAACATTAAATTGCAATACATTTTTTAAAATCACAGTATCGAATCACAATACATCTAAACTCAGCAAATAAAGAAACGTCCCCTTTTTCAGGATCTTGTCTTTCAAAGTAAATTCGTAAAAATCCAAATAACTTCACAGATCTTCATTGTAAAGGTTTTAAACACTGTTCCCCGTGCTTGTTCAAAGAACCATAAACAATTAATGAACATGCACCTGTGGAACGGTCGTTACACTAACAGCTTACAGACAGTAGGCAATTAAGGTCACAGTTATGAAAACTTAGGACACTAAAGAGGCCTTTCTACTGACTCTGAGAAACAACAAAAGAAAGATGCCCAGGGTCCCTGCTCATCTGTGTGAACGTGCCTTAGGCATGCTGCAAGGAGGCATGAGGACTGCAGATGTGGCCAGGGCAAGAAATTGCAAAGTCCGTACTGTGAGACGCCTAAGACAGCGCTACAGGGAGACAGGATGGACAGCTGATCGCCCTCACAGTGGCAAACCAGGTGTAACAACACCTGCACAGGATCGGTACATCCGAACATCACACCTGCGGGATAGGTACAGGATGGCAACAACAACTGCCTGAGTTACACCAGGAACGCACAATCTCTCCATCAGTGATCGGACTGTCCGTAATAGGCTGAGAGAGGCTGGACTGAGGGCTTGTAGTCCTCACCAGACATCACTGGCAACAACGTTGCCTATGGACACAAACCCACTGTCGTTGGACCAGATAGGACTGGCAAAAAGTGCTCTTTACTGACGAGTCGCGGGTTGTCTCACCAGGGGTGATGGTCGGATTCGCGTTTATCGTCGAAGGAATGAGCATTACACCGAGGCCTGTACTCTGGAGCGGGATTGTTTTGGAGGTGGAGGGTCCGTCATGGTCTGGGGCTGTGTGTCACAGCATCATCGGACTGAGCTTGTTGTCATTGCAGGCAATCTCAATGCTGTGCGTTACAGGGAAGACATCCTCCTCCCTCATGTTGTAACCTTCCTGCAGGCTCATCCTGACATGACCCTCCAGCATGACAATGCTACCAGCCATACTGCTCATTCTGTGTGTGATTTCCTGCAAGACAGGAATATCAGTGTTCTGACATGGCCAGCGAAGAGCCAGATCTCAATCCCATTGAGCACGTCTGGGACCTGTTGGATCAGAGGGTGAGGGCTAGGGCCCTTCCCCCCAGAAATGTCCTGGAACTTGCAGGTGCCTTGGTGGAAGAGTTGGGTAACATGTCACAGCAAGAACTGGCAAATATGGTGCCTTCCATGAGGAGGATGCACTGCAGTACTTAATGCAGGTGGTGGCCACACCAGATACTGACTGTTACTTTTGATTTTGCCCCCCCCCCTTTATTTAGGGACACATTATTCAATTTCTGTTAGTCACATGTGTGTGCAACTTGTTCAGTTTATGTCTCAGTTGTTGAATCTTATGTTCATACAAATATTTACACATGCTAAGTTTGCTGAAAATAAACGCATTTGACAGTGAGAGGACGTTTCTTTTTTGCTGAGTTTAGATTCGTGAGAATCGTGTTCGGCACCAAAGTATTATCGTATCGTGAGCCCCTAATACACATGGTGTTTGCATGCATGCCCATCACGGACAAGAGGACGTTTTGGCCCTCCACGTAAGAGCTATAAATCATGTTATGATGGGCCGATCGACCGGAAAATCAGAAGTATGGTTTGGTTTATCATGGGGGCTACAATCCATGTCTACGTCCCAAATAGCACTCTATTCCCTATAATACCTTTGATAAGGGCCGATCGGGCTCCACATAGGGAACAGGGAGCTATTTCAGACTCAACCCATGTTAAAAAGGACAACCACAGTCTTGTTTTTGGAACCGATCGGCTCTTCTTCAATTTCTTTCAAATAGGGAAGTGTCCATGTTGCACTTTTACAAAACCACAACACTGCTTCTTAACACATGAGAAAATTACGGTGGTGTCTCAAATGGGACTCTATTCCGTACAAAGTGCACTAGTTTTCACCGGGGTTCCATAGGGCTCTGGTCAAATGTAGTGCACTATATAGGGAATAGGGTGCGATTTGGAACGCCACGTTGATTTATCATGTGTAAAGCCGCGTATGTCCTCACACTATTTTTGTCAGATAGAGACAGAACCAATCTGCTAATGCAGAAAGAGAGAGAGAGAAGTCTCGAAAAACACGACCCTATGCAACAGTCTGGTTTCAATGATGGATTCTTTTGGCCCAAAAATTACAATCTGGGGTTGGTCTTCTTCAGACAGACAACACTCCCAACAAATCACGAGGCAGACAGGACAGAATGTCACGATTCGAAAGCAAAGTTTGCAGGCAAAATCTTAGCAGTGGTTTTACTGAAAGTAGTTGATTCAAACTAGCCACTGGTGAAATGCATTCATCAAAAATAACCTGTGTCCTCCATCTTGCTAGCTACTGTTTGGTGTTTTATTCAAGCAGATAATGCAGTGAAATAGGCAGTGACCTAGTTCCTCTATGCCTAAAGAGTCTGTCAATTAAACCAGATCCTAGTCACTGCTGCCTAAGGTTGGGTTTCCGAGACTAGAGAGAGAGGGGGGGGGGGGGGCTCATCTCATTTCCTCTGAGCTCAACCACTCTCACAGGCCAGACAAGTCTCACGCACACAATGTGGAACACATGCACAACAACCACATTGAATGTCAGACAGGACACTATAGAGCCTCAAACTCAACTCTGGACCCTTGAAGCCCATTTTTCATTGTTCCTTTCTGATCAGGGACTGACTTAGACCTGGGACACCAGGTGGTGCAAGAAATGATCAGGTAGAACAGAAGACCAGCAGGCTCCAGACCTCGTAGGGTCAGAGTTGAATACCCCTGTTATAGAGGAATGGCTAGTACACTAGCGCCCAGTGTGGACCACAGATACATTTACAGGTCATGCAAGTGGTGGTCTACAGTGAATCATGTAGGCTAAATCATGTAGGCTAAATCATGTAGGCTAAATCATGTAGGCTAAATCATGTAGTTAAATCATGTAGGCTAAATCATGTAGTTAAATCATGTAGGCTAAATCATGTAGCTAAACCATGTAGCTAAATAATGTAGTTAAATCATGTAGCTAAATCATGTAGTTAAATCATTTAGTTAAATCATGTGGCTAAATCATGTAGTTAAATCATGTACAGTGTGGGAAAAAAGTATTTAGTCAGCCACCAATTGTGCAAGTTCTCCCACTTAAAAAGATGAATTAATTTTTGTAATTTTCATCATAGGCACACTTCAACTATGACAGACAAAATGAGAAAAAAAATCCAGAAAATCACATTGTAGGATTTTTAATGAATTTATCTGCAAATTATGATGGAAAATAAACAACTTCTTCTTTAAGAGGCTCCTTTGTCCTTCACTCGTTACCTGTATTAATGGCACCTGTTTGAACTTGTTATCAGTATAAAACACACCTGTCCACAACCTCAAACAGTCACACTCCAAACTCCACTATGGCCAAGACCAAAGAGCTGTCAAAGGACACCAGAAACACAATTGTAGACCTGCACCAGGCTGGGAAGACTGAATCTGCAATAGATAAGCAGCTTGGTTTGAAGAAATCAACTGTGGGAGCAATTATTAGGAAATGGAAGACATACAAGACCACTGATAATCTCCCTCGATCTTGGGCTCCACGCAAGATCTCACCCCGTGGGGTCAAAATGATCATAAGAACGGTGAGCAAAAATCCCAGAACCACACAGGGGGACCTAGTGAATGACCTGCAGAGAGCTGGGACCAAAGTAACAAAGCCTACCATCAGTAACACACTACACCGCCAGGGACTCAAATCCTGCAGTGCCAGGCGTGTCCCCCTGCTTAAGCCAGCACATGTCCAGGCCCGTCTGAAGTTAGCTAGAGAGCATTTGGATTATCCAGAAGAAGATTGGGAGAATGTCATATGGTCAGATGAAACCAAAATATAACTTTTTGGTAAAAACTCAACTGGTCGTGTTTGGAGGACAAAGAATGCTGAGTTGCATCCAAATGACACCATACCTACTGTGAAGCATGGGGGTGGAAACATCATGCTTTGGGGCTGTTTTTCTGCAAAGGGACCAGGACGACTGATCCTTGTAAAGGAAAGAATGAATGGGGCCATGTATTGTGAGATTTTGAGTGAAAACCTCCTTCCATCAGCAAGGGCATTGAAGATAAATTGTGGCTGGGTCTTTCAGCATGACAATGATCCCAAACACACCGCCCAGGCAACGAAGGAGTGGCTTTGTAAGAAGCATTTCAAGGTCCTGGAGTGGCCTAGCCAGTCTCCAGATCTCAACCCCATAGAACATCTTTGGAGGGAGTTGAAAGTCCGTGTTGCCCAGCAACAGCCCAAAAACATAATGGAAAAGCCTTCATTTCTCAGAACAAGAATAAACTGACGAGTTTCAGAAGAAAGTTCTTTGTTTCTGGCCATTTTGAGCCTGTAATCGAACCCACAAATGCTGATGCTCCAGATCCTCAACTAGTCAAAAGAAGGCCAGTTTTATTGCTTCTTTAATCAACTGTTAGCACACTTTTCAGCTGTGTTAACATAACTGCGAAAGGGTTTTCTAATGATCAATTAGCCTTTTAAAATTATAAACTTGGATTAGCTAACACAACGTGCCATTGGAACACAGGAGTGATGGTTGCTGATAATGGGCCTCTATACACCTATGTAGATATTCCATTAGTATATATAAACTCAGCAAAAAATAAATGTCCTCTCACTGTCAACTGCATTTATTTTCAGCAAACTTAACTTGTGTAAATGTTTAGATAATCCTTTTTAAAAATCAACAGCGGTTGAAACGTGCTGTCGTGAATTGAAATAAGTGTTCTTATGAGCCAAGACATTTCTATATACAATCCAGTTGAAATCAGAATTTTGACAGTTGCCACTAAAATGAGGAGGATCCCATCTTTCTACTGCTACTATATTTATTCCATCTGTCTACTGCTACTATATTTATTCCATCTATCTACTGCTACTATATTTATTCCATCTGTCTACTGCTACTATATTTATTCCATCTGTCTACTGCTACTATATTTATTCCATCTGTCTACTGCTACTATATTTATTCCATCTGTCTACTGCTACTATATTTATTCCATCTTTCTACTGCTACTATATTTATTCCATCTGTCTACTGCTACTATATTTATTCCATCTTTCTACTGCTACTATATTTATTCCATCTTTCTACTGCTACTATATTTATTCCATCTGTCTACTGCTACTATATTTATTCCATCTTTCTACAGCTACTATATTTATTCCATCTGTCTACTGCTACTATATTTATTCCATCTTTCTACTGCTACTATATTTATTCCATCTTTCTCCTGCTACTATATTTATTCCATCTTTCTACTGCTACTATATTTATTCCATCTTTCTACTGCTACTATATTTATTCCATCTGTCTACTGCTACTATATTTATTCCATCTGTCTACTGCTACTATATTTATTCCATCTGTCTACTGCTACTATATTTATTCCATCTTTCTCCTGCTACTATATTTATTCCATCTTTCTCCTGCTACTATATTTATTCCATCTGTCTACTGCTACTATATTTATTCCATCTGTCTACTGCTACTATATTTATTCCATCTGTCTACTGCTACTATATTTATTCCATCTGTCTACTGCTACTATATTTATTCCATCTTTCTCCTGCTACTACATTTATTCCATCTTTCTACTGCTACTATATTTATTCCATCTGTCTACTGCTACTATATTTATTCCATCTGTCTACTGCTACTATATTTATTCCATCTTTCTCCTGCTACTACATTTATTCCATCTTTCTACTGCTACTATATTTATTCCATCTGTCTACTGCTACTATATTTATTCCATCTGTCTACTGCTACTATATTTATTCCATCTTTCTCCTGCTACTACATTTATTCCATCTTTCTACTGCTACTATATTTATTCCATCTGTCTACTGCTACTATATTTATTCCATCTGTCTACTGCTACTATATTTATTCCATCTGTCTACTGCTACTATATTTATTCCATCTGTCTACTGCTACTATATTTATTCCATCTTTCTCCTGCTACTACATTTATTCCATCTTTCTACTGCTACTATATTTATTCCATCTTTCTACTGCTACTATATTTATTCCATCTTTCTACTGCTACTATATTTATTCCATCTTTCTACTGCTACTATATTTATTCCATCTGTGTACTGCTACTATATTTATTCCATCTTTCTACTACTACTATATTTCTTCCATCTGTCTACTGCTACTATATTTCGTCCATCTGTCTACTGCTACTATATTTATTCCATCTTTCTACTGCTACTATATTTATTCCATCTGTCTACTGCTACTATATTTATTCCATCTTTCTACTGCTACTATATTTATTCCATCTTTCTACTGCTACTATATTTATTACATCTGTGTACTGCTACTATATTTATTACATCTGTCTACTGCTACTATATTTATTCCATCTGTCTACTGCTACTATATTTATTCCATCTGTCTACTGCTACTATATTTATTCCATCTTTCTACTGCTACTATATTTATTCCATCTTTCTACTGCTACTATATTTATTCCATCTTTCTACTGCTACTATATTTATTCCATCTGTCTACTGCTACTATATTTATTCCATCTGTCTACTGCTACTATATTTATTCCATCTGTCTACTGCTACTATATTTATTCCATCTGTCTACTGCTACTATATTTATTCCATCTTTCTACTGCTACTATATTTATTCCATCTTTCTACTGCTACTATATTTATTCCATCTTTCTACTGCTACTATATTTATTCCATCTTTCTACTGCTACTATATTTATTCCATCTGTCTACTGCTACTATATTTATTCCATCTTTCTCCTGCTACTATATTTATTCCATCTTTCTACTGCTACTATATTTATTCCATCTTTCTACTGCTACTATATTTATTCCATCTTTCTACTGCTACTATATTTATTCCATCTTTCTACTGCTACTATATTTATTCCATCTTTCTACTGCTACTATATTTATTCCATCTTTCTACTGCTACTATATTTATTCCATCTGTCTACTGCTACTATATTTATTCCATCTGTCTACTGCTACTATATTTATTCCATCTGTCTACTGCTACTATATTTATTCCATCTGTCTACTGCTACTATATTTATTCCATCTTTCTACTGCTACTATATTTATTCCATCTTTCTACTGCTACTATATTTATTCCATCTGTGTACTGCTACTATATTTATTACATCTTTCTACTGCTACTATATTTATTCCATCTGTCTACTGCTACTATATTTATTCCATCTTTCTACTGCTACTATATTTATTCCATCTTTCTACTGCTACTATATTTATTCCATCTTTCTACTGCTACTATATTTATTCCATCTTTCTACTGCTACTACATTGCTCCTCTGCAAAACCGGAGTAGCATCCCACAGCCTCTATTTGCTGTTGGAGCGCAACGTGACATGTCTTTTCCCCCCGGCCCCCTGTTCCTGCCCATTTGATAAATCTAAATCTAAACTAATTGCACTTATTAGTAAAGACGAGATTAAATTGAGAATAGTCTGATGGGTGAGAATATGATCACTTGATGAGAGAACAGTGTGTGCAGCCTGAGGTTAGGAACAGAGCATTTATTCATTTATTTATGTATTTTATCATCAATATTAGTCACATTATTCAGCCATTATAGGTGTTTAGATTTCACTCAACATAGCCACCTCATATGCACACTCGCTCGGGAATGGGAAAAATATACTTTCTATTTTATTCAGCCAAGTTCAATTATAGTCTGCTTTAACAATCTGTTATTAACGGCCTTGCTCAGAACAACAGATTTTTACCTTGTCAAGCTCAGGGATTTGAACCAGCAGCCTTCCAGTTACCAGCCCAACATTCTAACCACGAGGCTACCTGCTCTAACCACGAGGCTACCTGCTCTAACCACGAGGCTACCTGCTCTAACCACTAGGCTACCTGCTCTAACCACGAGGCTACCTGCTCTAACCACGAGGCTACTTGCTCTAACCACGAGGCTACCTGCTCTAACCACGAGGCTACCTGCTCTAACCACTAGGCTACCTGCTCTAACCACGAGGCTACCTGCTCTAACCACGAGGCAACCTACCACCCCCAGACCTACCTAAAACAAATAATGGGTTTATTGTGATGGTGTATATTAAATGGATTTATTATACATTTTTATGTAGATATTCCAAAGGTACGCATCAGCAGCTTGTATAGGATAAACGTGTTTATGTTAATTAACGGTCAATTACCATGAGACCGGCATTCATTTGCATGACAGTTACCGGCTGACAATATTTCATGACCACCACAGCTCTGCATGCAAGCATGCACACACACACACACACACACACACACACACACACACACACACACACACACACACACACACACACCACACACACACCACACACACTGCAACAAAGCCACTGTCTATCCATACACAAGCCCAATCCCCTATGAACTATGGACACCTCCCTCCCCTCCCTCCAGCAAAACCCACCAAATCCACTTACAGCCACAGTAACACAGTGATTGTTTTCATCTCACAGCAGCTGCTCTTCTCTCTCTCTCCCTCAGTCTCACTCAACCCCCCACCCCTCTCTCTAATCAACTGTCAATCAGAGTCTGGCCATGCTGGGCTCAGCTAGAGACTAGACTGCCACAGATCAAATCTGCAGGGGACTGCTGGCGTTGATGAGACTGAGAAGCTCTGCCCTGGCCCCTGTATGCAAGAACACACACACACACACACACACACACTAACATAGACAGAGACACGCGCGGGAGACAGAGACACGCGCGGGAGACAGAGACACGCGCGGGAGACAGAGACACGCACGGGAGACAGAGACACCCACGGGAGACAGAGACACCCACGGGAGACAGAGACACCCACGGGAGACAGAGACACCCACGGGAGACAGAGACACCCACGGGAGACAGAGACACGCACGGGAGACAGAGCAGACAGAGACACGCACGGGAGACAGAGACACGCACGGGAGACAGAGACACGCACGGGAGACAGAGACACGCACGGGAGACAGAGACACGCACGGGAGACAGAGCAGACAGAGACACGCACGGGAGACAGAGACACGCACGGGAGACAGAGCAGACAGAGACACGCACGGGAGACAGAGACACCCACGGGAGACAGAGACACGCACGGGAGACAGAGACACGCACGGGAGACAGAGACACGCACGGGAGACAGAGCAGACAGAGACACGCACGGGAGACAGAGACACGCACGGGAGACAGAGACACGCACGGGAGACAGAGACACGCACGGGAGACAGAGCAGACAGAGACACGCACGGGAGACAGAGACACGCACGGGAGACAGAGACACGCACGGGAGACAGAGACACGCACGGGAAACAGAGACACGCACGGGAGACAGAGACACGCACGCACGGGAGACAGAGACACGCACGGGAGACAGAGACACGCACGGGAGACAGAGACACGCTAACATAGACAGAGACACGCACGGGAGACAGAGACACGCACGGGAGACAGAGACACGCTAACATAGACAGAGACACGCACGGGAGACAGAGACACGCACGGGAGACAGAGCAGACAGAGACACGCACGGGAGACAGAGACACGCACGGGAGACAGAGACACGCTAACATAGACAGAGACACGCACGGGAGACAGAGACACGCACGGGAGACAGAGACACGCACGGGAGACAGAGACACGCACGGGAGACAGAGACACGCACGGGAGACAGAGACACCCACGGGAGACAGAGACACCCACGGGAGACAGAGACATTTAGTTCACCAGTCATTTACACCAGTCATCCTTTAGTCCGCCAGTCATTTACACCAGTCATCCTTTAGTTCACCAGTCATTTACACCAGTCATCCTTTAGTTCACCAGTCATTTACACCAGTCATCCTTTAGTTCACCAGTCATTTACACCAGTCATCCTTTAGTTCACCAGTCATTTACACCAGTCATCCTTTATTTCGCCAGTCATTTACACCAGTCATCCTTTAGTTCACCAGTCATCCTTTAGTTCACCAGTCATTTACACCAGTCATCCTTTATTTCACCAGTCATTTACACCAGTCATCCTTTAGTTCACCAGTCATTTACACCAGTCATCCTTTAGTTCACCAGTCATTTACACCAGTCATCCTTTATTTCGCCAGTCATTTACACCAGTCATCCTTTAGTTCACCAGTCATTTACACCAGCCATCCTTTAGTTCACCAGTCATTTACACCAGCCAATACACTGACTAATAAGATTGACTTGAGTAAACACAAGCCCCAGACAGAGAGTCTAGTCCAGTACAGTCTGGCCATCTCTTCCTTCCAAGCCTCTGTCTAGGGAGTTTGTTTTGCTGTAGACTTGACATGAGGTTTAAAGCCACTGAGGTGAGAGAAAAGAAGGGATGAGGTAGTGTGTGTGTGTGTGTGTGTGCGTGTGTGTGTGTGTGCGTGTGTGTGTGTGTGTGCATGTGTGCGTGTGTGCGTGCGTGCGTGTGTGTGTGTGTGTGCGTGTGTGTGTGCGTGTGTGTGTGCGTCCGGAGCTGGGGTCAAGGTGATAACAAGTGAACAAGTATACTAGGGTTTTATTTAGCCAGAGCAGAGTGCTAGAGACAAGAACATGGGTGTGATTGTGGGTTGTGTCTGCAGGGGGGGATTGAATCGCAGACACATACTAGAATGTGTGTACAAAGACACACACACACTCTCACCCTCTAACGGCCAACCTCATTCCTGTTAACACTCTCCCTCGGTGAGCCGATTCAGAGCAGCGCCACATCGACCAGTCACATTGCAGCTCCACGAGCCAATCACCTTCACCGCCATTGTGCCCATCGGCCAATAAGACTGCTCCGATTGTAGCTGGCGTCAGACAATGCCACTTTCATCAACTCTATAGATTACATTCCCTTACTGCAATATCTCCCTTCATTATTCAACAGAGACACTGAAACACCCTTTCAGTTGAGAGATAGCCGTATTCATTCACTGTAAGCAGTCATCCAGGTCTTGTGCCCGTTTCATGACAGTCTTTGTGAAAAGAAGAACGTATCGGCCGAGTGTATGAACCTATATTATACCCCTCTACTTATACCTACATAATACCCTTCTACTTACTCCTCTCTCTGTCTCTGTCGGTTTCTCTCTCCCCTGAACAAGGCAGTTAACCCACTGTTCCCCTGAACAAGGCAGTTAACCCACTGTTCCCCTGCACAAGGCAGTTAACCCACTGTTCCCCAGAGCAAGGCACTGTTCCCCTGAGCAAGGCAGTTAACCCACTGTTCCCCTGAACAAGGCAGTTAACCCACTGTTCCCCTGAACAAGGCAGTTAACCCACTGTTCCCCTGAACAAGGCAGTTAACCCACTGTTCCCCTGAACAAGGCAGTTAACCCACTGTTCCCCTGAACAAGGCAGTTAACCCAAAGTTCCCCTGAACAAGACAGTTAACCCACTGTTCCCCTGAACAAGGCAGTTAACCCACTGTTCCCCTGAACAAGGCAGTTAACCCACTGTTCCCCTGAGCAAGGCAGTTAACCCACTGTTCCCCTGAGTAAGGCAGTTAACCCACTGTTCCCCTGAGCAAGGCAGTTAACCCACTGTTCCCCTGAACAAAGCAGTTAAGCCAAAGCAGTTAACCCAAGGTAGTTAACCCACTGTTCCCCTGAACAAGGCAGTTAACCCACTGTTCCCCTGAGCAAGGCAGTTAACCCACTGTTCCCCTGAACAAAGCAGTTAAGCCAAAGCAGTTAACCCAAGGTAGTTAACCCACTGTTCCCCTGAACAAGGCAGTTAACCCACTGTTCCCCGGAGCAAGGCACTGTTCCCCTGAGCAAGGCAGTTTAACCCACTGTTCCCCTGAACAAGGCAGTTAACCCACTGTTCCCCTGAACAAGGCAGTTAACCCACTGTTCCCCTGAGCAAGGCAGTTAACCCACTGGTCCCCTGAGCAAGGCAGTTAACCCACTTTTCCCCTGAGCAAGGCAAGGCACCCTCTGTCACTCTCTGGCGCCGTAAGATGTGGATATCAATTATGGCAATAACGGCAGCCCCCCCCACACACACACACATTTCAGTTGAGAGGCAATATCTGTTGTACAACTGACCCTTAAGGTAATTTTAACCTAGAAATAGCATAACAATATTTCCCCAGTTGGTCAAATTTTGGTTTGTTTATTATTATTGTGGGGTCTTATTAAACACGTCCACACCCAGATGATGTGACCTCTGAAATCTTAGTCATTGTCTGAAGATTCTGTAAAAGTTGTTTTGCCGGGAAGAAAATAATCACTCCTCCTCACACAATACCTGAGAGAGGACATCATGGTTATGTGCATCATGGTTAAGACAGAGAGAGACGGAGACAGAGAGATAGAGCGAGAGAGAGAGAGAGACAGCGAGAGAGAGCGAGAGAGAGAGAGACAGCAAGAGAGAGAGAGAGAGAGACAGCGAGAGAGAGCGAGAGAGAGAGAGAGAGAGACAGCGAGAGAGAGCGAGAGAGAGAGAGACAGCAAGAGAGAGAGAGCAAGAGAGAGAGAGACAGCGAGAGAGAGCGAGAGAGAGAGAGACAGCGAGAGAGAGCGAGAGACAGAGAGAGACAGAGAGAGACAGCGAGAGACAGAGCGAGAGAGCGAGACAGAGAGACAGAGCGAGAGAGAGAGCGAGACAGAGAGCGAGACAGAGAGACAGAGCGAGAGAGAGACAGAGAGACAGAGTGAGCGAGCGAGGTACTGTACCAGACTACCCACACTAACTAACTGTCTGAATGCAACACAGACTGACCAGCACTGTTCAGACCAGCACTGGAGACTGACCAGCACTGGAGACTGACCAGCACTGGAGACTGACCAGTACTGGAGACTGACCAGCACTGGAGACTGACCAGCACTGGAGAAGACTGATCAGCACTGGAGACTGATCAGCACTGTCCAGACCAGCACTGGAGACTCACCAGCACTGGAGACTGACCAGTACTGGAGACTGACCAGCACTGTCCAGACCAGCACTGGAGACTGACCAGCACTGTCCAGACCAGTACTGGAGACTGACCAGCACTGTCCAGACCAGTTCTGGAGACTGACCAGCACTGGAGACTGACCAGCACTGTCCAGACCAGCACTGTCCACACCAGCACTGGAGGCTGACCAGCACTGTCCAGACCAGTACTGGAGACTGACCAGCACTGGAGACTGACCAGCACTGTCCAGACCAGTACTGGAGACTGACCAGCACTGGAGACTGACCAGCACTGTACAGACCAGTACTGCAGACTGACCAGCACTGGAGACTGACCAGTACTGGAGACTGACCAGCACTGGAGACTGACCAGCACTGTCCAGACCAGTATTG
>NC_088412.1:11757873-11824556 GCF_034236695.1 Oncorhynchus nerka | reverse complement strand
CATGATAATATACCCTCAGTCCCTCCGGGATTCTGTGTGTCATAACTCGTAATAGTAACATGATAATATACCCTCAGTCCCTCCAGGATTCTGTGTGTCATAACTCGTAATAGTAACATGATAATATACCCTCAGTCCCTCCGGGATTCTGTGTGTCATAACTCGTAATAGTAACATGATAATATACCCTCAGTCCCTCCGGGATTCTGTGTGTCATAACTCGTAATAGTAACATGATAATATACCCTCACTACACAGTCCCTCCAGGATTCTGTGATTTCACCTTTTTTGTTGTCGTTTTGCAAAATAAACAATTTCCCACATATTATGCGATAGCTTGCAAATGTAAATCAATCACCGCAATATTTCAGCATAAAACAGTAAAATCGCGTCAAAAATCACTGTATTAAATTGTCTGATCACGCATTACAAAATGAGGGCTCGCAATATGAACTAATCACAGCGCATTTACCGCAACAACAAAAATATATATAACAAGCCGGCTCTGTGCATAGGGCCGGCCACCACATCATAAGCAAAACATTTTAGTGGCCCCCCTCTTGAAGGTGGAGAGAACATTTGTTTTAAAGTACATTTTCTGCAATTCTACACATTTTGCAATTTTGGCTCAAAGAACATTTTGCAATTTTCTAACTTATTTTGACATGAGGCGGAAAAAAAAATGTGCAGTTTTACAACTATTTCCTGCGATTCTCCACGTTGCCATGACTTCTGCCATGTTACTATGATATCTGAATATGGTGTTCCTGAGAAGAAGGATCGTCATGCTGACGCTAGTGCTGTAGTTACAGCTGCTCCACCATTCTAAATGCCCTTGGAAAATTGGCCTATAGTTTGATGACACGTTGAACTTTGAAATGCAATGTTTTGGGGTAAATCTTGGGAGGGATTTTGATATTAAACTAGTTTATACGGAAACCGATGTCTCGTCAACCCCGTTACAGTATTCAATCCTGTCACCCTTGTCTCAACCCCGTCACATGACAATATTTGTTAAATAAAATGGCAAAGACTAATAAATATGAATTTAGTGATTTCTGAGATGTTGACGCAATAAACCCGTATCATGTTGACGCAATAAACCCGTATCATGTTGACGCAATAAACCCGTATCATGTTGACGCAATAAACCTGTATCATGCTCATCATTAACCTGTATCATGTTGACGCAATAAACCCGTATCATGCTCATCATTAACCTGTATCATGCTCATCATTAACCTGTATCATGTTGACGCAATAAACCCGTATCATGCTCATCATTAACCTGTATCATGTTGACGCAATAAACCCGTATCATGTTGACGCAATAAACCCGTATCATGCTCATCATTAACCTGTATCATGTTGCTCATCATTAACCCGTATCATGTTGACGCAATAAACCTGTATCATGTTGACGCAATAAACCGTATCATGTTGACGCAATAAACCCGTATCATGTTCATCATAAACCCGTATCATGCTCATCATTAACCTGTATCATGTTGCTCATCATAAACCCGTATCATGTTGACGCAATAAACCCGTATCATGCTCATCATAAACCCGTATCATGTTGATCAATAAACCCATGTATCAATAAATGTATCATGTTGATGCAATAAACCCGTATCATGTTGACGCAATAAACCCGTATCATGTTGATCAATAAACCCGTATCATGCTCATCATTAACCTGTATCATGTTGATCAATAAACCTGTATCATGTTGATCAATAAACCCGTATCATGTTGACGCAATAAACCCGTATCATGTTGTATCATGCAATAAACCCGTATCATGCTCATCATCATTAACCTGTATCATGTTCATCATAAACCCGTATCATGTTGACGCAATAAACCCGTATCATGTTGACGCAATAAACCCGTATCATGTTGACGCAATAAACCCGTATCATGTTGACGCAATAAACCGTATCATGTTGACGCAATAAACCCGTATCATGTTGATGCAATAAACCGTATCATGTTCATCATAAACCTGTATCATGCTCATCATTAACCTGTATCATGTTGACGCAATAAACCCGTATCATGTTCATCAATAACCCGTATCATGTTGATGCAATAAACCCGTATCATGTTGACGCAATAAACCCGTATCATGTTAAACCCGTATCAATAAACCGTATCATGCTCATATCATGTTGATGCAATAAACCCGTATCATGTTGACACAATAAACCCGTATCATGTTGATCAATAAACCCGTATCATGCTCATCATTAACCTGTATCATGTTGATCAATAAACCCGTATCATGTTGACGCAATAAACCGTATCATGCTCATCATTAATGCAATAAACCCGTATCATCATAAACCGTATCTGTATCATGTTGACGCAATAAACCTGTATCATGTTCATCATTAAACCTGTATCATGCTCATCATTAACCTGTATCATGTTGACGCAATAAACCCGTATCATGTTGACGCAATAAACCCGTATCATGTTCATCAATAAACCCGTATCATGTTGATCAATAAACCTGTATCATGTTGACGCAATAAACCGTATCATGTATCATGTATCATGTTCAATAAACCTGTATCATGTTCATCATTAACCCGTATCATGCTCATCATTAACCTGTATCATGTTGCTCATCATAAACCCTGTATCATGCCATCATTATCGTATCATGTTGATCATAAACCCGTATCATGCTCATCATTAACCCGTATCATGTTGATGCAATAAACCCGTATCATGTTGACGCATCAAACCCGTATCATGTTGACACAATAAACCCGTATCATGTTGATGCAATAAACCCGTATCATCATGTTGACGCAATAAACCCAATAAACCCGTATCATGTTGACGCAATAAACCCGTATCATGCTCATCATTAACCTGTATCATGTTGACGCAATAAACCCGTATCATGTTGACGCAATAAACCCGTATCATGTTGATCAATAAACCTGTATCATCAATAAACCGTATCATGTTCGCAATAAACCTGTATCATGCTCATCATTAACCCATGTATCATGCTCATCATAAACCTGTATCATGTTGATCAATAAACCGTATCATGTTCATCAATAAACCTGTATCATGCTCATCATAAACCTGTATCATGTTGATCATAAACCGTATCATCATTAACCGCATCATAAACCTGTATCATGTTCATCAATAAACCTGTATCATGCTCATCATAAACCGTATCATGTTGATCAATAAACCCGTATCATGTTGACGCAATAAACCCGTATCATGTTGACGCAATAAACCCATCATGTTGATCAATAAACCCGTATCATGTTGACGCAATAAACCCGTATCATGCTCATCATTAACCTGTATCATGTTGACGCAATCATTAACCTGTATCATGTTCATCATTAATAAACCCTCATATCATGTTGATCATGCTCATCATTAACCCGCAATAAACCCCAATAAACCCGTATCATGTTGACGCAATAAACCCGTATCATGCTCATTAACCTGTATCATGCTCATCATTAACCTGTATCATGTTCATTAACCTGTATCATGTTCATCAATTAACCCGTATCATGTTGACGCAATAAACCCGTATCATGTTGACGCAATAAACCGTATCATGTTGATGCAATAAACCCGTATCATGTTGACGCAATAAACCCGTATCATGTTGATCGCAATAAACCCGTATCATGTTGACGCAATAAACCCGTATCATGTTCATCAATAAACCCGTATCATGTTGATCATTAAACCCGTATCATGTTGACTCAATAAACCCGTATCATGTTGTATCATGTTGCGCAATAAACCCGTATCATGTTGATCATAAACCTGTATCATGCTCATCATTAACCTGTATCATGTTGACATCAATAAACCCGTATCATGTTGACGCAATAAACCCGTATCATGTTGATCAATAAACCCGTATCATGTTGACGCAATAAACCCGTATCATGTTGCTCAAATTAACCGTATCAATAAACCCGTATCATGTTGACGCAATAAACCCGTATCATGTTGATGCAATAAACCCATGTATCATGCTCATGTTGATGCAATAAACCTGTATCATGTATCATGTTGACGCAATAAACCCGTATCATGCTCATCATTAACCTGTATCATGTTGATCATTAACCCGTATCACGCAAAACCCGTATCATGTTGACGCAATAAACCCGTATCATGTTGATCAATAAACCCGTATCATGTTGACGCAATAAACCCGTATCATGTTGACGCAATAAACCCGTATCATGTTCATCAATAAACCCGTATCATGTTGACGCAATAAACCCGTATCATGCTCATCATAAACGTATCTGCAATATCATGTTCATCATAAACCTGTATCATGTTGATCAATAAACCCTGTATCATGTTGTTGATGCAATAAACCCGTATCATGTTGACGCAATAAACCCGTATCATCATAAACCCGTATCATGTTGATCATAAACCCGTATCATGTTGATCAATAAACCCGTATCATGTTGATCAATAAAACCATTAACCTGTATCATGTTGACGCAATAAACCCATGTTATCATGTTGATGCAATAAACCCGTATCATGTTGATCATAAACCCGTATCATGCTGATGCAATAAACCCGTATCATGTTGACGCAATAAACCCGTATCATGCTCATCATTAACCTGTATCATGCTCATCATTAACCCGTATCATGTTGACGCAATAAACCCGTATCATGTTGACGCAATAAACCCGTATCATGTTGCAATAAACCCGTATCATGTTGAACCCGTATCATGTTGACGCAATAAACCCGTATCATGTTGATCGCAATAAATAAACCGTATCATGTTGACGCAATAAACCGTATCATGCTCATCATCATGTATCATGTTGACGCAATAAACCAATAAACCCGTATCATGCTCATCATTAACCTGTATCATGTTGACCAATATCATGCTCATCATAAACCCGTATCATGTTGACGCAATAAACCTGTATCATGTATGTTCATCATTAACCCGTATCATGTTCATCATAAACCCGTATCATGTTGATCAATAAACCCGTATCATGTTGACGCAATAAACCCGTATCATGTTGACGCAATAAACCCGTATCATGTTGATGCAATAAACCCGTATCATGTTGACGCAATAAACCCGTATCATAACATAAATAAACCCGTATCATGTTCATCATAAACCTGTATCATGTTCATCATAAACCCGTATCATGTTGACGCAATAAACCCGTATCATGCTCATCATTAACCTGTATCATGCTCATCATTAACCTGTATCATGTTGACGCAATAATATCATGTTCATGTTGCATCAATAAACCCGTATCATGTTGATGCAATAAACCCGTATCATGTTGATGCAATGTATCATGTTGACGCAATAAACCCGTATCATGTTGACGCAATAAACCCATGTTGACGCAATAAACTGTATCATGTTCGCAATAAACCCGTATCATGTTGATGCAATAAACCCGTATCATGTTCATCATTAACCTGTATCATGCTCATAAACCCGTAAACCCGTAAATCATGTTCGCAATAAACCCGTATCATGTTGATCAATAAACCCGTATCATGTTGATCATTAACCCGTATCATGTTGACGCAATAAACCTGTATCATGTTGATCATCAAACCCGTATCATGTTGACGCATCAATAAACCCGTATCATGTTGATGCAATAAACCCGTATCATGTTGACGCAATAAACCCGTATCATGTTGATCAATAAACCCGTATCATGTTGCTCAATAAACCCGTATCATGTTGACGCAATAAACCCGTATCATGTTGATGCAATAAACCCGTATCATGTTGATGCAATAAACCCGTATCATGTTGACGCAATAAACCCGTATCATGCTCATCATTAACCATCATTAACCTGTATCATGCTCATCATTAACCTGTATCATGTTGCAATAAACCCGTATCAATCAAACCCATGTATCATGTTGACGCAATAAACCCGTATCATGTTGACGCAATAACCCCGTATCATGCGCAATAAACCTGTATCATCATGTATCATCAATAAACCCGTATCATGTTGATCATTAAACCGTATCATGTTCATCATAAACCTGTATCATGCTCATCATTAACCCGTATCATGTTGACGCAATAAACCCGTATCATGTTGACGCAAAACCCGTATCATGTTGACGCAATAAACCCGTATCATGTTGATCATAAACCATGTATCATGTTGATCAATAAACCCGTATCATGTTGACGCAATAAACCCGTATCATGTTGACGCAATAAACCCGTATCATGTTGACGCAATAAACCCGTATCATGTTGACTCAATAAACCTGTATCATGTTGACGCAATAAACCCGTATCATGTTGATGCAATAAACCTGTATCATGCTCATCATTAACCTGTATCATGTTGACGCAATAAACCCGTATCATGCTCATCATTAACCTGTATCATGCTCATCATTAACCTGTATCATGTTCATCAATAAACCCGTATCATGTTGACGCAATAAACCCGTATCATGTTGACGCAATAAACCCGTATCATGTTGACGCAATAAACCCTGTATCATGTTGACGCAATAAACCCGTATCATGTTGATGCAATAAACCCGTATCATGTTGATCAATAAACCCGTATCATGTTCATCAATAAACCCGTATCATGTTGATGCAATAAACCGTATCATGTTGACGCAATAAACCCGTATCATGTTGATCATAAACCCGTATCATGTTCATCATTAACCCGTATCATGTTGCTCAATAAACCGTATCATGTTGATCAATTAATGTATCATGTTGACGCAATAAACCCGTATCATGTTGACGCAATAAACCCGTATCATGTTGATGCAATAAACCCGTATCATGTTGACGCAATAAACCCGTATCATGCTCATCATTAACCTGTATCATGTTGATGCAATAAACCCGTATCATGTTGACGCAATAAACCCGTATCATGCTCATCATTAACCTGTATCATGCTCATCATTAACCCGTATCATAAACCCGTATCATGTTGACGCAATAAACCCGTATCATGTTAAACCCGTATCATGTTGATCAATAAACCCGTATCATGTTGACGCAATAAACCCGTATCATGTTCATCATAAACCTGTATCCGCAATAAACCCGTATCATGTTGATCATGTATCATGTTGACGCAATAAACCCGTATCATGTATCATGCATCATTAACCTGTATCATGTTCATCATTAACCTGTATCATGTTGACGCAATAAACCCGTATCATGTTGATCAATAAACCCGTATCATGTTGTATAAACCGTATCATGTTGACGCAATAAACCCGTATCATCATGATCAATAAACCCGTATCATGTTGATCAATAAACCCGTATCATGTTGATCAATAAACCCGTATCATGTTCATCAATAAACCTGTATCATGTTGATCATGCTCATCATAAACCTGTATCATGTTACGCAATAAATATCATGTTGACGCAATAAACCCGTATCATGCTCATCATTAACCTGTATCATGCTCATCATTAACCTGTATCATGTTGCAATAAACCCGTATCATGTTGATAAACCTGTATCATGTTGATCAATAAACCCGTATCATGTTGACGCAATAAACCCGTATCATGTTGACGCAATAAACCCGTATCATGTTGACGCAATAAACCCGTATCATGTTGACGCAATAAACCCGTATCATGTTGACGCAATAAACCCGTATCATGTTGACGCAATAAACCCGTATCATGCTCATCATTAACCTGTATCATGTTGATGCAATAAACCCTGTATCATGTTCATCATTAACCTGTATCATGTTGATCAATAAACCCGTATCATGTTGCTCATCAAACCCGTATCATGTTGACGCAATAAACCCGTATCATGTTGACGCAATAAACCCGTATCATGTTGATCACAATAAACCGTATCATGTTGACATCAATAAACCCGTATCATGTTGCAATAAACCCGCAATAAACCCGTATCATGTTGACATCAATAAACCCGTATCATGTTGACGCAATAAACCCGTATCATGTTGACGCAATAAACCCGTATCATGTTCATCATTTGTATCATGTTGATGCTCAATAAATAATGTTGATGCAATAAACCCGTATCATGCTCATCATTAACCCTGTATCATGTTGATGCAATAAACCGTATATCATGTTGATCAATAAACCCGTATCATGCTCATCAATAAACCCGTATCATGCTCATCATAACCTGTATCATCTCATCATTAACCTGTATCAATAAATGTATCATCAATAAACCCGTATCATGTTGACGCAATAAACCCGTATCATGTTGACGCAATAAACCCGTATCATGTTGATCAATAAACCCGTATCATGTTGACGCAATAAACCGTATCATGTTGACGCAATAAACCCGTATCATGTTGATGCAATAAACCCGTATCATGTTGACATCAATAAACCCGTATCATGTTGATCAATAAACCCGTATCATGTTCATCATAAACCGTATCATGTTGATTAATAAACCCTGTATCATGTTCATAAACCCGTATCATGTTCATCATTGTATCGCAATAAACCCGTATCATGTTGACGCAATAAACCCGTATCATGTTGACGCAATAAACCCGTATCATGTTGACGCAATAAACCCGTATCATGTTGACGCAATAAACCCGTATCATGTTGACGCAATAAACCCGTATCATGTTGACGCAATAAACCCGTATCATGCTCATCATTAACCTGTATCATGCTCATCATTAACCTGTATCATGTTGACGCAATAAACCCGTATCATGCTCATCATTAACCTGTATCATGCTCATCATTAACCTGTATCATGTTGACGCAATAAACCCGTATCATGTTGACGCAATAAACCCTGTATCATGTTGCTCATCATCATCATGTTGATGCAATAAACCCGTATCATGTTGACGCAATAAACCCGTATCATGTTGACGCAATAAACCCGTATCATGTTGCAATAAACCCGTATCATGCGCAATAAACCTGTATCATGTTGATGCAATCATCATAATAAACCCGTATCATGTTGATCAATAAATTAACCCGTATCATGCTGATAAACCGCAATAAACCCGTATCATGTTGATGCAATAAACCCGTATCATGCTCATCATTAACCTGTATCATGTTCGCAATAAACCCGTATCATGTTCATCATAAACCCGTATCATGTTGATTAACCCGTAACCCGTATCATGTTGACGCAATAAACCCGTATCATGTTGACGCAATAAACCCGTATCATGTTGATGCAATAAACCCGTATCATGTTGACGCAATAAACCCGTATCATGTTCATCATTGTATCATGCTCATCATTAACCTGTATCAATAAACCCGTATCATGTTCATGTTGACGCAATAAACCCGTATCATGTTGACGCAATAAACCCGTATCATGTTGACGCAATAAACCCGTATCATGTTGACGCAATAAACCCGTATCATGTTGATCAATAAACCCGTATCATGTTCATCATTAACCTGTATCATGTTGATCATAAACCGTATCATGTTCAATAAACCCGTATCATGTTGACGCAATAAACCCGTATCATGTTGACAATAAACAATAAACCCGTATCATGTTGACGCAATAAACCCGTATCATGTTGCGCATCATAAAACCTGTATCATGTTGACGCAATAAACCCGTATCATGCTCATCATTAACCTGTATCATGCTCATCATTAACCTGTATCATGTTGACGCAATAAACCCGTATCATGTTGATGCAATAAACCCGTATCATGTTGACGCAATAAACCCGTATCATGCTCATCATTAACCTGTATCATGCTCATCATTAACCCGTATCATGTTGACGCAATAAACCCGTATCATGTTGACGCAATAAACCCGTATCATGTTGACGCAATAAACCCGTATCATGTTGACGCAATAAACCCGTATCATGTTGACGCAATAAACCCGTATCATGTTGACGCAATAAACCCGTATCATGCTCATCATAAACCCGTATCATGTTGATGCAATAAACCTGTATCATGCTCATCATTAACCGTATCATGTTGACGCAATAAACCCGTATCATGTTGATCATAAACCTGTATATCATGTATCTCATCATTAACCTGTATCATGCTCATCATAAACCCGTATCATGTTGACGCAATAAACCCGTATCATGTTGACGCAATAAACCCGTATCATGTTGACGCAATAAACCCGTATCATGTTGACGCAATAAACCCGTATCATGTTGATCAATAAACCCGTATCATGTTGATGCAATAAACCCGTATCATGTTCATCATTAAACCCGTATCATGTTGATGCAATAAACCCGTATCATGTTCATCATTAACCTGTATCATGTTGACGCAATAAACCCGTATCATGCTCATCATTAACCCGTATCATGTTGAGCAATAAACCCATATCAATAAACCCGTATGCAATTATCATGTTGACATGCAATAAACCCGTATCATGTTGACGCAATAAACCCGTATCATGTTGATGCAATAAACCCGTATCATGTTCATCAATAAACCGTATCATGTTCATCAATAAACCTGTATCATGTTGACGCAATAAACCCCGCAATATCATGTATCTCATCATTAACCTGTATCATGTTGCTCATCATAAACCTGTATCATGTTGACGCAATAAACCCGTATCATGTTGACGCAATAAACCCGTATCATGTTGACGCAATAAACCCGTATCATGTTGACGCAATAAACCCGTATCATGTTGATCATCAAACCTGTATCATGTTCATCAATAACCTGTATCATGTTCATCATTAACCTGTATCATGCTCATCATTAACCATGACTCAATAAACCCGTATCATGTTGATGCAATAAACCCGTATCATGTTGACGCAATAAACCCGTATCATGTTCATCAATTAACCTGTATCATGCTCATCATTAACCCGTATCATGTTGACGCAATAAACCCGTATCATGTTCATGTTGACGCAATAAACCCGTATCATGTTGACGCAATAAACCCGTATCATGTTGATGCAATAAACCCGTATCATGTTCGCAATAAACCGTATCATGTTGATCAATAAACCTGTATCATGCTCATCATTAACCCGTATCATGTTGACGCAATAAACCCGTATCATGTTGACGCAATAAACCCGTATCATGTTCATCAATAAATTAACCTGTATCATGTTCATCATTAACCTGTATCATGTTGATCATAAACCGTATCATGTTGACGCAATAAACCCGTATCATGCAATAAACCCGTATCATGTTGACGCAATAAACCCGTATCATGTTGATCAATAAACCCGTATCATGATCATGATCATGCAATAAACCCGTATCATGTTGACGCAATAAACCCGTATCATGTTGACGCAATAAACCCGTATCATGTTGCAATAAACCCATCATGACGCAATAAACCCGTATCATGTTGCAATAACCTGTATCATGCTCATCATAAACCGTATCATGTTGAATAAACCCGTATCATGCTCATCATTAACCTGTATCATGTATCATGTTGACGCAATAAACCCGTATCATGCTCATCATTAACCCGTATCATGCTCAATAAACCTGTATCATGTTGACGCAATAAACCCGTATCATGTTGACGCAATAAACCCGTATCATGTTGACGCAATAAACCCGTATCATGTTGACGCAATAAACCCGTATCATGTTGACGCAATAAACCCGTATCATGTTGATCATAAACCCAATAAACCCATATCATGCGCAATAAACCCGTATCATGTTCATCATTAACCTGTATCATGCTCATCATTAACCCGTATCATGTTGACGCAATAAACCCGTATCATGTTGATCAATAAACCCGTATCATGTTGACGCAATAAACCCGTATCATCATGCAATTGTATCAATTAACCCGTATCATGCTCATCATTAACCTGTATCATGTTGACGCATATAACCCGTATCATGTTGTTGACGCAATAAACCGTATCATGTATCATGTTTGTATCATGTTGACGCAATAAACCCGTATCATGTTGACGCAATAAACCCGTATCATGTTGACGCAATAAACCCGTATCATGTTGATGCAATAAACCTGTATCATGCTCATCATTAACCCGTATCATGTTGATGCAATAAACCGTATCATGTTGATCATAAACATGTATCATGTTGACGCAATAAACCCGTATCATGTTGATCATTAACCCGTATCATGTTGATGCAATAAACCCGTATCATGTTGACGCAATAAACCCGTATCATGTTGACGCAATAAACCCGTATCATGACGCAATAAACCCATCATAAACCCGTATCATGTTGACGCAATAAACCCGTATCATGTTGACGCAATAAACCCGTATCATGTTGCTCATCATTAACCTGTATCATGTTGACGCAATAAACCCGTATCATCATGTCATCATAAACCCGTATCATGTTCATCATAAACCCGTATCATGTTGCTCAATCATTAACCTGTATCATGTTCATCATAAACCTGTATCATGTTGACGCAATAAACCCGTATCATGTTGACGCAATAAACCCGTATCATGTTGACGCAATAAACCCGTATCATGTTGATGCAATAAACCTGTATCATGCTCATCATTAACCTGTATCATGTTGATCGCAATAAACCCGTATCCGTATAAACCCGTATCATTGATGCAATAAACCCGTATCATGTTCATCATAAACCCGTATCATGTTGACGCAATAAACCCGTATCATATCATGTTGTATCATCATCATAAACCCGTATCATGTTGATCAATAAACCCGTATCATGTTGACGCAATAAACCCGTATCATGTTGACGCAATAAACCCGTATCATGTTGACGCAATAAACCCGTATCATGTTGCTCATCAATAAACCCGTATCATGTTGACGCAATAAACCCGTATCATGTTGTATCATGCATCATAAACCTGTATCATCAATAAACCCGTATCATGTTGATGCAATAAACCCGTATCATGTTGACGCAATAAACCCGTATCATGTTAACCCGTATCATGCATCATAAACCCGTATCATGTTGACGCAATAAACCCGTATCATGTTGATCAATAAACCTGTATCATGCTCATCATAAACCCGTATCATGTTGACGCAATAAACCCGTATCATGTTGATCAATAAACCCTGTATCATGTTGTATCATGTTGCAATAAACCCGTATCATGCTCATCATTATAAACCCGTATCATGTTGACGCAATAAACCCGTATCATGTTGATCAATAAACCCGTATCATGTTGACGCAATAAACCCGTATCATGTTGACGCAATAAACCCGTATCATGTTGACGCAATAAACCCGTATCATCATAAACCCGTATCATGTTCATCAATTAAACCGTATCATGCTCATCATTAACCTGTATCATGCTCATCATTAACCTGTATCATCATCATTGTATCATGTTGACGCAATAAACCCGTATCATGTTGACGCAATAAACCCGTATCATGTTGACGCAATAAACCCGTATCATGCAATAAACCCGTATCATGTTGACGCAATAAACCCGTATCATGTTGACGCAATAAACCCGTATCATGTATCATGTATCATGCAATAAACCTGTATCATGTTCATCATTAACCCGTATCATGTTGATGCAATAAACCCGTATCATGCTCATCATTAACCTGTATCATGTTGACGCAATAAACCCGTATCATGCTCATCATTAACCCGTATCATGTTGATGCAATAAACCTGTATCATGTTGACGCAATAAACCCGTATCATGTTGACGCAATAAACCCGTATCATGTTGATGCAATAAACCCGTATCATGTTGACGCAATAAACCCGTATCATGTTGACGCAATAAACCCGTATCATGTTGACGCAATAAACCCGTATCATGTTGACGCAATAAACCCGTATCATGTTGCTCAATAAAACCGTATCATGTTGACGCAATAAACCGTATCATGTTGACGCAATAAATGTATCATGTTGACGCAATAAACCCGTATCATGTTGACGCTAAACCCGTATCAAACCTGTATCATGCTCATCATTAACCCGTATCATGTTGACTCAATAAACCCGTATCATGTTGACGCAATAAACCCGTATCATGTTGACGCAATAAACCGTATCATGTCATCAATAAACCTGTATGATGTTGCAATAAACCCGTATCATGTTGACGCAATAAACCCGTATCATGTTGACGCAATAAACCCGTATCATGTTGATCAATAAACCTGTATCATGCTCATCATTAACCCGTATCATGTTGTTGATCATGCAATAAACCCGTATCATGTTCATGCTCATCATTAACCTGTATCATGCTCATCATTAACCCGTATCATGCAATAAACCCGTATCATGTTGACGCAATAAAAACCCGTATCATGTTGACGCAATGTTATCATGCAATAAACCCATGTATCATGTTGACGCTGCAATAAATAAACCCATGTTATCATGTTATCAATAAACCTGTATCATGTTGACGCAATAAACCCGTATCATGTTGACGCAATAAACCCGTATCATGCTCATCATTAAACCCTGTATCATGTTGCTCATAAACCTGTATCATGCTCATAAACCCGTATCATGTTCATCAATAAACCTGTATCATGTTGATCATGTTGACGCAATAAACCCGTATCATGTTGATCAATAAACCCGTATCATGTTGACGCAATAAACCCGTATCATGTTGACGCAATAAACCCGTATCATGTTGACGCAATAAACCCGTATCATGTTGATCAATAAACCCGTATCATGTTGACGCAATAAACCCGTATCATGCAATAAACCCATGACGCATTAACCGTATCATGTTCAATAACCCTGTACCAATAAACCCGTATCATGTTGACGCAATAAACCCGTATCATGCTCATCATAACCTGTATCATAACCCGTATCATGTTGATCAATAAACCCGTATCATGTTCATAAACCCGTATCATGTTGACATCAATAAACCCGTATCATGTTGACGCAATAAACCCGTATCATGTTGACGCAATAAACCCGTATCATGTTGACGCAATAAACCCGTATCATGTTGATCAATAAACCCGTATCATGTTGACGCAATAAACCCGTATCATGTTGACGCAATAAACCCGTATCATGTTGATGCAATAAACCCATATATCATGTTGATCATGTTGCAATAAACCCGTATCATGTTCATCATTAAACCTGTATCATGTTCATCATAAACCCGTATCATGTTCAATAAACCCGTATCATGTTCATCAATAAACCCGTATCATGTTGACGCAATAAACCCGTATCATGTTGATGCAATAAACCCGTATCATCATCATAAACCGTATCATGTTGACGCAATAAACCCGTATCATGCTCATCATTAACCTGTATCATGCTCATCATTAACCTGTATCATGTTGACGCAATAAACCCGTATCATGTTGATGCAATAAACCGTATCATGTTGACGCAATAAACCCGTATCATGCTCATCATTAACCTGTATCATGCTCATCATTAACCCGTATCATGTTGACGCAATAAACCCGTATCATGTTGACGCAATAAACCCGTATCATGTTGACGCAATAAACCCGTATCATGTTGACGCAATAAACCCGTATCATGTTGACGCAATAAACCCGTATCATGTTGATGCAATAAACCCGTATCATGTTCATCGCAATAAACCTGTATCATGTTATCATGCAATAAACCTGTATCATGTTGCGCAATAAACCGTATGTATCATGTTCATCATTAACCCGTATCATGTTGATCAATAAACCCGTATCATGTTGATCAATAAACCCGTATCATGTTGACGCAATAAACCCGTATCATGTTTGCAATAAACCGTATCATGTTGACGCAATAAACCTGTATCATGTTGACGCAATAAACCCGTATCATGTTGATGCAATAAACCCGTATCATGCTCATCATTAACCTGTATCATGTTGACGCAATAAACCCGTATCATGCTCATCATTAACCCGTATCATGTTGATGCAATAAACCCGTATCATGTTGACGCAACAAACCCGTATCATGTTGACGCAATAAACCCGTATCATGTTGACGCAATAAACCCGTATCATGTTCATCAATTGTATCACATCAATAAACCCGTATCATGTTGACATCAATAAACCGTATCATGTTGATCAATAAACCCGTATCATGTTGATCAATAAACCCGTATCATGTTGACGCAATAAACCCGTATCATGCTCATTAATAAACCTGTATCATGTTGATCAAACCCGTATCATGTTGACGCAATAAACCCGTATCATGTTGATCAATAAACCCGTATCATGTTATCATAAACCTGTATCATGTTGATCAATAAACCGTATCATGTTTGTATCGCAATAAATATCAATCCCGTATCATGTTCATCATTAACCTGTATCATGTTCATCATTAACCTGTATCATGCAATTGTATCATGCTCATCAATAAACCCGTATCATGTTGATGCAATAAACCCGTATCATGTTGACGCAATAAACCCGTATCATGCTCATCATTAACCTGTATCATGCTCATCATTAACCGTATCATGTTGATCATGTTGCAATAAACCCGTATCATGTTGACGCAATAAACCCGTATCATGTTGACGCAATAAACCCGTATCATGTTGACGCAATAAACCCGTATCATGTTGATCATGTATCATTGACGCAATAAACCCGTATCATGTTCATCATTAACCTGTATCATGTTGATCATAAACCCGTATCATGTTGATCAATAAACCCGTATCATGTTGATCGCAATAAACCCTGTATCATGTTGATCATAAACCGTATCATGCTCATCATTAACCCGTATCATGTTGACGCAATAAACCCGTATCATGTTGACCGCAATAAACCCGTATCATGTTGACGCAATAAACCCGTATCATGTTGATCAATAAACCTGTATCATGCAATAAACCCGTATCATGTTCATGCAATAAACCCGTATCATGTTTAACCGTATCATGCAATAAACCCGTATCATGTTGACGCAATAAACCCGTATCATGTTGATGCAATAAACCCGTATCATGCTCATCATTAACCTGTATCATGTTGACGCAATAAACCCATATCATGCTCATCATTAACCTGTATCATGTTGACGCAATAAACCCGTATCATGCTCATCATTAACCCGTATCATGTTGATGCAATAAACCCGTATCATGTTGATCATGTTGTATCATGTTGACGCAATAAACCCGTATCATGTTGACAATAAACCCGTATCATGTTGACCAATAAACCCGTATCATGTTCATCAATAAACCCGTATCATGTTGATCATAAACCCATCATAAACCCGTATCATGTTGATCAATAAACCCGTATCATGTTGATGCAATAAACCCGTATCATGTTGACCAATAAACCCGTATCATGTTGATCAATAAACCCGTATCATGTTGCTCATCATTAACCTGTATCATGTTGATGCATCATAAACCCGTATCATGTTGACGCAATAAACCCGTATCATGTTGACGCAATAAACCCGTATCATGCTCATCATTAACCCGTATCATGTTCATCATAAACCCGTATCATGTTGACGCAATAAACCCGTATCATGTTGATCATGTTGCAATAAACCCGTATCATGTGCAATAAACCCGTATCAATAAACCCGTATCATGTTGAATGCAATAAACCCTGTATCATGTTGATCAATAAACCGTATCATGTTGATCAATAAACCCGTATCATGCTCATCATTAACCTGTATCATGCTCATCGCAATAACCCGTATCATGTTGATCAATAAACCCGTATCATGTTGACGCAATAAACCGTATCATATGATGCAATAAATGTTGACGCAATAAATATCAACCCGTATCATGTTGACGCAATAAACCCGTATCATGTTGATGCAATAAACCCGTATCATGTTGATCAATAAACCCGTATCAATCATTAACCTGTATCATGTTGATCAATAAACCCGTATCATGTTCATCATTAACCTGTATCATGTTCATCAATAAACCCGTATCATGTTCATCATTAACCCGTATCATGTTGACGCAATAAACCCGTATCATGTTGATGTTGATGCAATAAACCCGTATCATGTTGACGCATAAACCCGTATAAATAAACCCGTATCATGTTGATGCAATAAACCCGTATCATGTTGACGCAATAAACCCGTATCATGTTGACGCAATAAACCCGTATCATGCTCATCATTAACCTGTATCATCAATAAATATCATGTTGACGCAATAAACCCGTATCATGTTGATGCAATAAACCCGTATCAACCAATAAACCCGTATCATGTTCATCATTAACCTGTATCATGTTCATCATAAACCCGTATCATGTCATCATTAACCTGTATCATGTTGATCAATAAACCCGTATCATGTTGACGCAATAAACCCGTATCAACAATAAACCCGTATCATGTTGATGCAATAAACCCGTATCATGTTCATGTATCATGTTGACGCAATAAACCCGTATCATGTTGATGCTCATCATTAAACCCGTATCATGTTGATCATAAACCCGTATCATGTTGACGCAATAAACCCGTATCATGTTGATCAATAAACCCGTATCATGTTGACGCAATAAACCCGTATCATGTTGACGCAATAAACCCGTATCATGTTGATCAATAAACCCGTATCATGTTGACGCAATAAACCCGTATCATGTTGACGCAATAAACCGTATCAATAAACCCGTATCATGCTCATCATTAACCTGTATCATGCTCATCATTAACCTGTATCATGTTGACGCAATAAACCCGTATCATGTTGACGCAATAAACCCGTATCATGTTGACGCAATAAACCCGTATCATGCTCATCATTAACCTGTATCATGCTCATCATTAACCTGTATCATGTTCATCAATAACCCGTATCATGTTGACGCAATAAACCCGTATCATGTTGACGCAATAAACCCGTATCATGTTGACAATAAACCCGTATCATGTTGACGCAATAAACCCGTATCATGTTGACGCAATAAACCCGTATCATGTTGATGCAATAAAACCGTATCATGTATCATCATGTTCGCAATAAACCCGTATCATGTTGATCAATAAACCCGTATCATGTTGATCGCAATAAACCGTATCATGTTGATCAATAAACCCGTATCATGCTCATCATTAACCCGTATCATGTTGACGCAATAAACCCGTATCATGTTGACGCAATAAACCCGTATCATGTTGACGCAATAAACCCGTATCATGTTGATGCAATAAACCCGTATCATGTTGACGCAATAAACCCGTATCATGTTGACGCAATAAACCTGTATCATGCTCATCATTAACCTGTATCATGTTGACGCAATAAACCCGTATCATGTTGACGCAATAAACCCGTATCATGCTCATCAAACCCGTATCATGTTGATCAATAAACCATGTATCATCATGTTGACGCAATAAACCCGTATCATGTTGATCAATAAACCCGTATCATGTTGATCAATAAACCCGTATCATGTTGACGCAATAAACCCGTATCATGTTGACGCAATAAACCCGTATCATGTTGATGCAATAAACCTGTATCATGTATCATCATCATAAACCCGTATCATGTTGACGCAATAAACCCGTATCATGCTCATCATTAACCTGTATCATGTTGACGCAATAAACCCGTATCATGCTCATCATTAACCCGTATCATGTTGATGCAATAAACCCGTATCATGTTGACGCAATAAACCCGTATCATGTTGACGCAATAAATCATGTTTAATAAACCCGTATCATGTTGACGCAATAAACCCGTATCATGTTGACGCAATAAACCCGTATCATGTTGACGCGTAATGTTGACGCAATAAACCCGTATCATGTTGACGCAATAAACCCGTATCATGCTCATCATTAACCTGTATCATGTTGACGCAATAAACCCGTATCATGTTGACGCAATAAACCCGTATCATGCTCATCATTAACCTGTATCATGTTGACGCAATAAACCCGTATCATGTTGACGCAATAAACCGTATCATGTGACGCAATAAATCATGCTCAATAAACCCGTATCATGTTGACGCAATAAACCGTATCATGTTGATCATAAACCCGTATCATGTTGATGCAATAAACCTGTATCGTATCATGCGTATCATCATAAACCCGTATCATGTCATCAATAAACCCGTATCATGTTGATCAATAAACCCGTATCATGTTGACGCAATAAACCCCATGTTGTATAAACCTGTATCATGTTGACGCAATAAACCCGTATCATGTTGACGCAATAAACCCGTATCATGTTGACGCAATAAACCCGTATCATGTTCGTATCATCATTAACCATGTATCATTAACCTGTATCATGCTCATCATTAACCCGTATCATGTTGACGCAATAAACCCGTATCATGTTGACGCAATAAACCCGTATCATGTTGATGCAATAAACCCGTATCATGTTGACGCAATAAACCCGTATCATGCAATAAACCCGTATCATGTTGATCATGCTCAATAAACCCGTATCATGTTGACGCAATAAAACATTAATATCATGCTCATCATTAAACCTGTATCATGTTCATCAATAAACCCGTATCATGTTGATCAATAAACCCGTATCATGTTCATCATAAACCCGTATCATGTTGACATCAATAAACCCGTATCATGTCATCATTAACCCGTATCATGTTGATGCAATAAACCCGTATCATGTTGACGCAATAAACCCGTATCATGTTGATAAACCCGTATCAATAAACCCGTATCATGTTGACGCAATAAACCCGTATCATGTTGACGCAATAAACCCGTATCATGTTGACGCAATAAACCGTATCATGTTGATCAATAAACCCGTATCATGTTGACGCAATAAACCCGTATCATGTTGACGCAATAAACCCGTATCATGTTGATAAACCCAATAAACCCGTATCATGTTGACGCAATAAACCCGTATCATGTTCATCATTAACGTATCATGTCATCATTAACCTGTCATCATTAACCCGTATCATGTTGACGCAATAAACCCGTATCATGTTGACGCAATAAACCCGTATCATGTTGACGCAATAAACCCGTATCATGTTGACGCAATAAACCCGTATCATGTTGACGCAATAAACCCGTATCATGTTGATGCAATAAACCCGTATCATGACGCAATAAACCCGTATCATGTTGACGCAATAAACCTGTATCATGCTCATCATGTATCATGTTGCTCATCAAACCCGTATCATGTTGATCATTAACCTGTATCATGTTGACGCAATAAACCCGTATCATGTTGATGTTGCAATAAACCCGTATCATCATGTTGACGCAATAAACCCGTATCATGTTGACGCAATAAACCCGTCATCATCATGCTCATCATTGATCATGCAATAAACCGTATCATGTAAATCATGTTGACGCAATAAACCCGTATCATGTTCATCAATAAACCCGTATCATGTATCATGTTGCTCATCATTAACCTGTATCATGTTGATGCATCAAACCCGTATCATGTTGACGCAATAAACCATTAACCTGTATCATGCTCATCATTAACCGTATCATGTTGACGCAATAAACCCGTATAAACCCGTATCATGTTCGCAATAAACCCGTATCATGTTGACGCAATAAACCCGTATCATGTTGACGCAATAAACCCGTATCATGTTGATCGCAATTAACCCGTATCATGTTATCATGTTGACGCAATAAATGTATCATGTTCAATAAACCCGTATCATGTTGATCAATAAACCCTGTATCATGTTGACGCAATAAACCCGTATCATGTTCATCATTAACCTGTATCATGTTGACGCATTAACCCGTATCACCCATAAATCGTATCATGTTGATCAATAAACCCGTATCATGTTGACGCAATAAACCCGTATCATGTTCATAAACCCGTATCATGTTGACGCAATAAACCCGTATCATGTTGATCAATAAACCCGTATCATGTTCATCATTAACCTGTATCATGTTGACGCAATAAACCCGTATCATGTTGATCAATAAACCCGTATCATGTTGATGCAATAAACCCGTATCATGTTGATGCAATAAACCTGTATCATGTTGACGCAATAAACCCGTATCATGCTCATCATTAACCTGTATCATGCTATCATTAACCTGTATCATTGACGCAATAAACCCTGTATCATGTTGACGCAATAAACCCGTATCATGTTGACGCAATAAACCCAATAAACCCGTATCATGTTCATCAATAAACCCGTATCATGTTAACCGTATCATGTTAACCTGTATCATGTTGATCAATAAACCCGTATCATGTTCATTAACCTGTATCATGTTGCGCAATAAACCCGTATCATGTTGACGCAATGTATCATGTTGATGCAATAAACCCGTATCATGTTGACGCAATAAACCAATCAAACCCGTATCATGTTGATCAATAAACCCGTATCATGTCATCATCATTAAACCCGTATCATGTTGATCGCAATAAACCCGTATCATGTTGACGCAATAAACCCGTATCATGTTGACGCAATAAACCCGTATCATGTTGACGCAATAAACCCGTATCATGTTGACATCAATAAACCCGTATCATGCAATAAACCTGTATCATGCTCATCATTAACCTGTATCATGTTGATCGCAATAAACCCGTATCATGCTCATCATTAACCTGTATCATGTATCATCATAAACCCGTATCATGTTGACTCAATAAACCCGTATCATGTTGACGCAATAAACCCGTATCATGTTGACGCAATAAACCCGTATCATGTTGATCAATAAACCCGTATCATGTTGATGCAATTGTATCATGCTCATCAAACCCGTATCATGTTGATGCAATAAACCCGTATCATGTTGATCAATAAACCTGTATCATGTTCATCAATAAACCCGTATCATGTTGATCAATAAACCCGTATCATGTTGACGCAATAAACCCGTATCATGTTGCAATAAACCCGTATCAAACCAATAAACCCGTATCATGTTGACGCAATAAACCCGTATCATGCAATAAACCCGTATCATGTTGACATCAATAAACCCGTATCATGTTCATCAATTAACCCGTATCATGTTGACGCAATAAACCCGTATCATGTTCATCAATAAACCTGTATCATGTTGACGCAATAAACCCGTATCATGTTCATCATTAACCTGTATCATGCTCATCATAAACCCCATGTATCATGTTGACGCAATAAACCCGTATCATGTTGACGCAATAAACCGTATCATGCATCATAAACCCGTATCATGTTGATCATAAACCCGTATCATGTTCATCATAAACCTGTATCATGTTGATCATAAACCCGTATCATGTTCGCAATAAACCCGTATCATGTTGACGCAATAAACCCGTATCATGTTGACGCAATAAACCCGTATCATGTTCATCATTAACCGTATCATGTTGACGCAATAAACCGTATCATGTTGACATCATTAAACCCGTATCATGTTGACGCAATAAACCCGTATCATGTTGACGCAATAAACCCGTATCATGTTGACGCAATAAACCCGTATCATGTTGACGCAATAAACCCGTATCATGCTCATCAAACCTGTATCATGTTCATCGTATCATTAACCTGTATCATGTTGATCAATAAACCCGTATCATGTTGACGCAATAAACCCGTATCATGTTGACGCTCAATAAACCCGTATCATGTTCATCATTAACCTGTATCATGCTCATCATTAACCTGTATCATGTTGACGCAATACGCAATAAACCCGTATCATGTTGACGCAATAAAACCGTATCATGTTCGCAATAAACCCGTATCATGTTGACGCAATAAACCCGTATCATGTTGACGCAATAAACCGTATCGTATCATGTTGTATCATGTTGCAATAAACCCGTATCATGTTGATCGCAATAAACCCGTATCATGTTGATCAATAAACCCGTATCATGTTGACGCAATAAACCCGTATCATGCTCATCATTAATAAACCCGTATCATGTTCGCAATAAACCCGTATCATGTCATTAACCTGTATCAATAAACCCGTATCATGTTCATCAATAAACCCGTATCATGTTGATGCAATAAACCCGTATCATGTTGCGCAATAAACCCGTATCATGTTGACGCAATAAACCCGTATCATGTTGATGCAATAAACCCGTATCATGTTGATCGCAATAAACCCGTATCATGTTGACGCAATAAACCCGTATCATGTTGACGCAATAAACCCGTATCATGTTGACGCAATAAACCCGTATCATGCTCATCATAAACCCGTATCATGCTCAAACCTGTATCATTAACCTGTATCATGTTGACTCATCAATAAACCCGTATCATGTTGACGCAATAAACCCGTATCATGTTGACGCAATAAACCCGTATCATGTTGACGCAATAAACCCGTATCATGCTCATCATTAACCTGTATCATGTTCATCATAAACCCGTATCATGTTGACGCAATAAACCCGTATCATGTTGACGCAATAAACCCGTATCAACAATAAACCCGTATCATGTTGACATGCTCATCATAAACCGTATCATGTTGACGCAATAAACCCGTATCATGTTGACGCAATAAACCCGTATCATGTTGATCATAAACCCGTATCATGTTGACGCAATAAACCCGTATCATGTTCATCATTAACCTGTATCATGTTGATCAATAAACCCGTATCATGTTGACGCAATAAACCCGTATCATGTTGACGCAATAAACCCGTATCATGTTGTGCGCAATCGCAATAAACCCGTATCATGTTGCAATGCAATAAACCCGTATCATTAACCTGTATCATGCTCATCATTAACCCGTATCATGTTGACGCAATAAACCCGTATCATGTTGATCAATAAACCCGTATCATGTTGACGCAATAAACCCGTATCATGTTGACGCAATAAACCCGTATCATGTTCATCAATAAACCCGTATCATGTTCATCAATAAAACCCGTATCATGTTGATCAATAAACCCGTATCATGTTCATCAATAAACCCGTATCATGTTGACGCAATAAACCCGTATCATGTTGACGCAATAAACCCGTATCATGTTGACGCAATAAACCCGTATCATGTTGATCAATAAACCCGTATCATGTTGACGCAATAAAAACAATAAATCATATCATGTTGACGCAATAAACCCGTATCATGTTGACGCAATAAACCCGTATCATGTTGACGCAATAAACCCGTATCATGTTCATGTATCATGTTGACGCAATAAACCCGTATCATGTTGCGCAATAAACCCATCATAAACCCGTATCATGTTGATCATAAACCCGTATCATGTTGATCAATAAACCCGTATCATGTTGATCAATAAACCCGTATCATGTTGACGCAATAAACCCGTATCATGTTGATCATAAACCGTATCATGTTGATGCAATAAACCCGTATCATGCTCATCATTAACCTGTATCATGTTGACGCAATAAACCCGTATCATGTTGATGCAATTGTATCATGCAATAAACCCGTATCATGTTGATCAATAAACCCGTATCATGTTGACGCAATAAACCTGTATCATGTTGATCAATAAACCCGTATCATGTTGACGCAATAAACCCGTATCATGTTGATCAATAAACCGTATCATGTTGATGCAATAAACCCGTATCATGTTGATGCAATAAACCCGTATCATGTTCGCAATAAACCGTATCATGCTCATCATTAACCTGTATCATGTTCATCATAAACCCGTATCATGCTCATCATAAACCCGTATCATGTCATCGCAATAAACCCGTATCATGTTGACGCAATAAACCCGTATCATGTTGACGCAATAAACCCGTATCATGTTGACGCAATAAAATCACCAATAAACCTGTATCATGTTGATCAATAAACCCGTATCATGTTGACGCAATAAACCCGTATCATGCTGTATCATCATTAACCTGTATCATGTTGACGCAATAAACCGTATCATGTTATCATGTTGATAACCTGTATCATGTTGACGCAATAAACCCTGTATCATGTTAAACCCGTATCATGTTGATGCAATAAACCTGTATCATGTTCATCATAAACCATATCATGTTCAATAAACCCATGCTCAATAAACCCGTATCATGTTGATCAATAAACCCGTATCATGTTGATCATAAATGTATCATGTTGACGCAATAAACCCGTATCATGTTGACATCAATAAACCCGTATCATGCTCAATTAACCTGTATCATGTTGACGCAATAAACCCGTATCATGTTGACGCAATAAACCCGTATCATGTTCAATAAACCCGTATCATGTTGATCAAACCCGTATCATGTTGACGCAATAAACCCGTATCATGTTGACGCAATAAACCGTATCATGTTGATGCAATAAACCCGTATCATGTTGCTCAATAAACCCGTATCATGTTGATCAATAAACCCGTATCATGCTCATCATTAACCTGTATCATGTTGATCAATAAACCCGTATCATGTTGATCGCAATAAACCCGTATCATGTTGACGCAATAAACCGTATCATGTTGATGCAATAAACCCGTATCATGTTAAACCCGTATCACGCAAAACCCGTATCATGCTCATCATTAACCTGTATCATGCTCATCATTAACCGTATCATGTTATCATGTTGATCATGCAATAAACCCGTATCATGTTGACGCAATAAACCCGTATCATGTTGACGCAATAAACCCGTATCATGCTCATCATTAACCTGTATCATGTTGACGCAATAAACCCGTATCATGTTGACGCAATAAACCCGTATCATGTTGACGCAATAAACCCGTATCATGTTGACGCAATAAACCCGTATCATGTTGACGCAATAAACCCGTATCATGTTGACGCAATAAACCCGTATCATGCTCATCATTAACCTGTATCATGTTGACGCAATAAACCCGTATCATGTTGACGCAATAAACCCGTATCATGCTCATCATTAACCTGTATCATGTTCATCAATAAACCCGTATCATGTTGATCAATAAACCCGTATCATGTTGACGCAATAAACCCGTATCATGTTGACGCAATAAACCCGTATCATGTTGACGCAATAAACCCGTATCATGCTCATCATTAACCCGTATCATGTTGACGCAATAAACCCGTATCATGTTGACGCAATAAACCCGTATCATGTTGACGCAATAAACCCGTATCATGTCATGCTCATCATTAACCTGTATCATGTTGCAATAAACCCGTATCATTCATTAACCTGTATCATGTTGATCAATAAACCCGTATCATGTTGATCAATAAACCCGTATCATGTTGACGCAATAAACCGTATCATGTATCATGTTGACGCAATAAAAACCCGTATCATGTTGACGCAATAAACCGTATCATGTTGATCAATAAACCCGTATCATGCTCATCATTAAACCCGTATCATGTTCATCATAAACCCGTATCATGTTGACGCAATAAACCCGTATCATGTTGATCGCAATAAACCCGTATCATGTTGACGCAATAAACCCGTATCATATCATGTATCATGCTCAATAAACCCGTATCATGTTGATCAATAAACCCGTATCATGTTGATCATAAACCCTGTATCAATCAATAAACCCGTATCATGTCATCATGCTCATCATTAACCCGTATCATGTTGACATCATTAATAAACCCGTATCATGTTGACGCAATAAACCCGTATCATGTTGATCATTAACCCGTATCATGTTGTTAAACCCGTATCATAAACCCGTATCATGCTCATCATTAACCTGTATCATGCTCATCAATTAACCCGTATCATGTTGACGCAATAAACCCGTATCATGTTGACGCAATAAACCCGTATCATGTTGACGCAATAAACCCGTATCATGTTGACGCAATAAACCCGTATCATGTTCATCAATAAACCCGTATCATGTTGACATCAATAAACCCGTATCATGTTGATCAATAAACCTGTATCATGCTCATCAATAAACCCGTATCATGTTGACGCAATAAACCCGTATCATGTTGACGCAATAAACCCGTATCATGTTCAATAAACCCGTATCATGTTGTATCATGCAATAAACCCGTATCATGTTGACGCAATAAACCCGTATCATGTTGACGCAATAAACCCGTATCATGTTGACGCAATAAACCTGTATCATGTTGATCATAAACCCGTATCATGTTGATCATGCAATAAACCCGTATCATGTTGATCAATAAACCCGTATCATGTTGATCAATAAACCTGTATCATGTTCATGCTCATCAATAAACCCGTATCATGTTGACGCAATAAACCCGTATCATGTTGATGCAATAAACCCGTATCATGTTGATGCAATAAACCCGTATCATGTTGACGCAATAAACCCGTATCATGCTCATCATTAACCTGTATCATATCATGTTCATCATTAACCTGTATCATGTTGACGCAATAAACCCGTATCATGTTGACGCAATAAACCCGTATCATGTTCATCATAAACCCGTATCATGTTGACGCAATAAACCCGTATCATGTTCATCATAAACCTGTATCATGTTGACGCAATAAACCCGTATCATGCTCATCATTAACCTGTATCATGTTCATCATTAAACCTGTATCATGTTGATGCAATAAACCCGTATCATGTTGATCAATAAACCCGTATCATGTTGATCAATAAACCTGTATCATGTTCATCATGTATCATGTTCATAAACCTGTATCATGTTGACGCAATAAACCCTGTATCATGTTGCTCATCAATAAACCCGTATCATGTTGATCAATAAACCCGTATCATGTTGACGCAATAAACCCATGTATCATGTTGTTGACGCAATAAACCCGTATCATGTTGACGCAATAAACCCGTATCATAAACCTGTATCATCATAAACCCGTATCATGTTGATCATAAACCTGTATCATGCTCATCATTAACCTGTATCATGTTGACGCAATAAACCCGTATCATGTTGACGCAATAAACCCGTATCATGTTGATGCAATAAACCCGTATCATGTTGACGCAATAAACCCGTATCATGTTGACGCAATAAACCCGTATCATGTTGACGCAATAAACCCGTATCATGCTCAATAAACCGTATCATGTTGACATCAATAAACCCGTATCATGTTGATGCAATAAACCCGTATCATGTTGACGCAATAAACCCGTATCATGTTGATCAATAAATGTATCATGCTCATCATAACCATGTATCATCATTAAACCCGTATCATGTTGACGCAATAAAAACTCATCCTGTATCATGTTGACGCAATAAACCCGTATCAATAAACCCGTATCATGTTCATCATAAACCCGTATCATGTTAAAAACCCGTATCATGTTGACGCAATAAACCCGTATCATGTTGACGCAATAAACCCGTATCATGTTGACGCAATAAACCCGTATCATGTTGACGCAATAAACCCGTATCATGTTGACGCAATAAACCCGTATCATGCTCATCATTAACCTGTATCATGCTCATCATTAACCTGTATCATGCTCATCATTAACCTGTATCATGTTGACGCAATAAACCCGTATCATGTTGACGCAATAAACCCGTATCATGTTGACGCAATAAACCCGTATCATGCTCATCATTAACCTGTATCATGCTCATCATTAACCCGTATCATGTTGACGCAATAAACCTGTATCAACCCGTATCATGTTGACGCAATAAACCCGTATCATGTTGATCAATAAACCCGTATCATGTTGCTCATCATTAACCCGTATCATGTTGCAATAAACCCTCATCATAAACCCGTATCATGTTGATCATTTGTATCATGTTGCGCAATAAACCCGTATCATGCTCATCAATAAACCCGTATCATGTTGACGCAATAAACCCGTATCATGTTCATCAATAAACCCGTATCATGTTGATCAATAAACCCGTATCATGTTGATCAATAAACCCGTATCATGTTGACGCAATAAACCCGTATCATGTTGATCAATAAACCCGTATCATGTTCATCAATAAACCTGTATCATGTTCATAAACCCGTATCATGTTGCAATAAATAAACCCAATAAACCCGTATCATGTTGACGCAATAAACCCGTATCCGCAATAAACCGTATCGTATCATGCTCATCATTAACCTATCATCATGCTCATCATTAACCTGTATCATGTTCATCATTAACCCGTATCATGTTGATCAATAAACCCGTATCATGTTGATCATAAACCCGTATCATGTTGACGCAATAAACCCATATCATGTTGACGCAATAAACCCGTATCATGTTGACGCAATAAACCCGTATCATGTTGACGCAATAAACCCGTATCATGTTCATTAACCCGTATCATGTTGATGCAATAAACCCGTATATCAATAAATGTATCATGTTGACGCAAATAAACCCGTATCATGCTCATCATTAACCCGTATCATGTTGACGCAATAAACCCGTATCATGTTGATCAATAAACCCGTATCATGTTGATGCAATAAACCCGTATCATGTTGACGCAATAAACCCGTATCATGTTGATCAATAAACCCGTATCATGTTGACGCAATAAACCCGTATCATGTTGACGCAATAAACCCGTATCATAAACCCATGTATCATATCATGACAATAAACCCGTATCATGTTGACTCAATAAACCCGTATCATGTTGACGCAATAAACCCGTATCATGCTCATCATTAACCTGTATCATGCTCATCATTAACCCGTATCATGTTGACGCAATAAACCCGTATCATGCTCATCATTAACCCGTATCATGTTGACGCAATAAACCCGTATCATGTTGACGCAATAAACCCGTATCATGTTGACGCAATAAACCCGTATCATGTTGACGCAATAAACCCGTATCATGTTGACGCAATAAACCCGTATCATGTTGACGCAATAAACCCGTATCATGTTGATCATTAACCTGTATCATGTTGACCATCATTAAACCCGTATCATGTTGACGCAATAAACCTGTATCATGCTCATCATAAACCCTGTATCATGTTGACGCAATAACCTGTATCATGCTCATCATAAACCTGTATCATGTTGACGCAATAAACCCGTATCATGTTGTATCATGCAATAAACCCGTATCATGTTGATGCAATAAACCCGTATCATGTTGACGCAATAAACCTGTATCATGTATAAATGTATCATGTTGACGCAATAAACCCGTATCATGTTGACGCAATAAACCCGTATCATGCTCATCATTAACCTGTATCATGCTCATCATTAACCTGTATCATCATAAACCCGTATCATGTTCAATAAACCCGTATCGCAATAAACCCGTATCAACCATAAACCCGTATCATGCAATAAACCCGTATCATCATCAAAAACCTGTATCATGTTGATGCAATAAACCTGTATCATGTTGACGCAATAAACCCGTATCATGTTGATCATTAACCTGTATCATGTTTTCATAAACCTGTATCATGTTCATTTGCAATAAACCGTATCATGTTGATGCAATAAACCCGTATCATGCTCATCAAATTAACCCGTATCATGTTGCAATAAACCCATCATGTTACAAACCTGTATCATGCTTATCATAAACCCGTATCATGTTGACGCAATAAACCCGTATCATATGACGCAATAAACCCGTATCATGTTGACTCATCATTAACCTGTATCATAAATCAATAAACCGTATCATGTTCATCATTAACCCGTATCATGTTGATTGCAATAAACCCTGTATCATAACCTGTATCATGTTCATAAACCTGTATCATGTTGCTCAATCAAACCGTATCATGTTGACGCAATAAACCCGTATCATGTTGACTGTATCATGTTGATGCAATAACCTGTATCATGTTGACGCAATAAACCCTGTAACCTCGTATCATGCAATAAACCCGTGATCATAAACCCGTATCATGTTGACGCAATAAACCCGTATCATAAACCCGTATCATGTTGATAAACCCGTATCAATAAACCCGTATCATGTTGCCCGTATCATGCTCATCATTAACCTGTATTGACGCAATAAACCTGTATCATGCAATAAACCTGTATCATGTTGACGCAATAAACCCGTATCATGTTGACGCAATAAACCCGTTCATGTTGACGCAATAAACCCGTATCATGTCATCAATAAACCCGTATCATGTTGACGCAATAAACCCGTATCATGTTCATCAATAAACCGTATCATGTTGATGCAATAAACCGTATCATGTTGACGCAATAAACCCGTATCATGTTTCAATAAATCATGTTGATCATTAACCTGTATCATGCTCATCATTAAGTATCATGTTGAGCAATAAACCCGTATCATGTTGACATCAATAAACCTGTATCATGTTAAACCCGTATCATGTTGACGCAATAAACCCGTATCATATCATGTTAACAATAAACCCGTATCATGGACAGGCAATAAACCCGTATCATGTTGATGCAATAAACCTGTATCATGTTGACGCAATAAACCCATGTATCATGTTCATTAACCTGTATCATGTTGAGGCAATAAACCCGTATCATGTTGACACAATGTATCATGTTCATCAATAAACCTGTATCATGCTCATCATTAACCTGTATCATGCGCAATAAACCCGTATCATGTTCATTAACCCGTATCATGTTGACGCAATAAACCCGTATCATGCTCATCATTAACCTGTATCATGCTCATCATTAACCTGTATCATGTTGACGCAATAAACCCGTATCATGTTGATCACAATAAACCCGTATCATGCTCATCATTAACCGTATCATGCTCATCATAAACCCTCATCATTAACCTGTATCATGTTGATCAATAAACCCGTATCATGTTGACGCAATAAACCCGTATCATGTTGACATCAATAAACCCGTATCATGTTGATCAATAAACCCGTATCATGTTGACGCAATAAACCCGTATCATGTTGACGCAATAAACCCGTATCATGTTGACGCAATAAACCCGTATCATGTTGACGCAATTGTATCATGTTGCTCAATAAACCCGTATCATGTTGATCAATAAATCATTAACCCGTATCATGTTGACCGTATCAATAAACCCGTATCATGTTGACCCGCAATAAACCCGTATCATATCATCATTTGTATCATGTTCATCATTAACAATAAACCCGTATCATGCTCATCATTAACCTGTATCATGTTGATGCAATAAACCCGTATCATGCTCATCATTAACCTGTATCATGTTGACGCAATAAACCCGTATCATGTTGACGCAATAAACCCGTATCATGTTGACGCAATAAACCCGTATCATGCTCATCATTAACCTGTATCATGCTCATCATTAACCTGTATCATGTTGACGCAATAAACCCGTATCATGTTGACGCAATAAACCCGTATCATGTTGACGCAATAAACCCGTATCATAAACCCGTATCATGTTGACGCAATAAACCCGTATCATGTTGACGCAATAAACCCGTATCATGTTGACGCAATAAACCCGTATCATGTTCATCATAAACCATGTATCATGTGTATCATGTTCATCATAAACCCGTATCATGTTGATCAATAAACCCGTATCATGTTGACGCAATAAACCCGTATCATGTTGATCAATAAACCCGTATCATGTTGATCAATAAACCCATGCTCATCATTAATATTGATCAATAAACCCGTATCATGTTGACGCAATAAACCCGTATCATGTTGACGCAATAAACCCATGTATCATGTTGACGCAATAAACCCGTATCATGTTGATCAATAAACCCGTATCATGTTGACGCAATAAACCCGTATCATGCTCATCATTAAAATCCTGTATCATGCTCATCATTAACCTGTATCATGTTGACGCAATAAAAACCCGTATCATGTTGACGCAATAAACCCGTATCATGTTGACGCAATAAACCCGTATCATGTTGACGCAATAAACCTGTATCATGCGCAATAAACCTGTATCATGATCATAAACCCGTATCATGTTGCAATAAACCGTATCAATCAAACCCGTATCATGTTCATCATTAACCCTGTATCATGCTCATCATTAACCTGTATCATGTTGCTCAATAAACCTGTATCATGTTCATCAATAACCTGTATCATGTTGATCAATAAACCCTGTATCATGTTGACGCAATAAACCCGTATCATGTTGTATCATGTTGATGCAATAAACCCGTATCATGTTGACGCAATAAACCCGTATCATGTTGACGCAATAAACCCGTATCATGTTGACGCAATAAACCCGTATCATGTTCATGACGCAATAAACCCGTATCATGCTCATCATTAACCTGTATCATGTTCATCATTAACCTGTATCATGTTGATCAATAAACCCGTATCATGTTGACGCAATAAACCCGTATCATAAACCCGTTATCATGTTGCTCAATAAACCCGTATCATGTTGACGCAATAAACCGTATCATGTATCATGTTGACCCGCAATAAACCCGTATCATGTTGACGCAATAAACCGTATCAATCATTTACATAAACCCGTATCATGTGTAACCGTATCATGACATCAATAAACCCGTATTGATCATGTTGCTCAATAAACCGTATCATGTTGATGCAATAAACCCATCATGTTACGCAATAAACCCGTATCATGCTCATCAATAAACCGTATCATGTATCATAACCCGTATCATGTTGGAACAGCCAATAAACCCTGTATCATGTTCATGTTGGACGCAATAAACCCGTATCATGTTGACGCAATAAACCCTGTATCATGCTCATCATTAACCTGTATCATCTCTCATCAATAAATTATCATGTTAAAACCCGTATCATGTTTGATGCAGGTGTATCATAAACCCGTATCATGCTCATCATTAAGTTTGTATCATGTTGACGCAATAAACCCGTATCATGCTCATCATTAACCTGTATCATATCATAAACCCGTATCATGTTGACGCAATAAAATCATGTTAAACCCAGTGGTATCATAACCGTATCAGGCCAATAAACCCGTATCATGTTGCCCAATGTATCATGTTCATTAAACCTGTATCATGTTGACGCAATAAACCTGTATCATGTTGAGGCAATAAACCCGTTCCCAATAAACCCATCATGTAACCTGTATCATGCTCATCATTAACCGTATCATGTTGACGCAATAAACCATGTATCATGTCATTGACGCAATAAACCCGTATCATGTTGATGCAATAAACCTCATGTTGAGCAATAAACCCGTATCATGTTGCTCATCAATAAACCCGTATCATGTGATCATAAACCCGTATCATGTTGATGCAATAAACCTGTATCATGTTGTTGCAATAAACCGTATCATGTTGGCAATAAACCCGTATCATGTTGACGCAATAAACCCGTATCATGGGGTTTAAAATGGACGCAATAAACCCGTATCATGCTATCATGTTCATGTTGCAATAAACCCGTATCATGTTGCTCAATAAACCGTATCATGTTGACGCAATAAACCAGTATCATGTTGATCAATAACCCGTATCATGTAAACCCGTATATCATCAATAAACCCGTATCATGCTCATCATTAACCTGTATCATGCTGATCATTAACCTGTATCATGTTGACGCAATAAACCCGTATCATGTTGCAATCATCATTGTTCATTAACCTGTATCATGCTCATCATTAACCCGTATCATGTTGACGCAATAAACCCGTATCATGCTCATCATTAACCTGTATCATGCTCATCATAAACCGTATCATGTTGACGCAATAAACCCGTATCATATCATGTTGACGCAATAAACCCGTATCATGTTGACGCAATAAACCCGTATCATGTTGATCATAAACCCGTAACCGTATCTGTATCATGTTGACGCAATATGTTGACGCAATAAACCCGTATCATGTTGACGCAATAAACCCGTATCATGTTGACGCAATAAACCCGTATCATGTTGACGCAATAAACCCGTATCATGTTGCAATAACCTGTATCAAACCCGTATCATGTTGACGCAATAAACCCGTATCATCATGTTGACGCAATAAACCTGTATCATGTTGACGCAATAAACCCGTATCATGTTGACGCATCATAAACCTGTATCATGTTGCTCATCAAACCTGTATCATGTTGACATCAATAAACCCGTATCATGCTCATCATTAAACCCGTATCATGTTGATGCAATAAACCCGTATCATGTTGACGCAATAAACCCGTATCATGTTCGCAATAAACCCGTATCATGTTCATCAATAACCCGTATCATGTTGACGCAATAAACCGTATCATGTTCATTAACCCGTATCATGTTCAATAAACCTGTATCATGTTAACCTGCATCATTAACCTGTATCATGTTGACGCAATAAACCCGTATCATGTTGCAATAAACCCGTATCATGTTGACGCAATAACCCTGTATCATGTTGATGCAATAAACCCGTATCATGTTGACGCAATAAACCCGTATCATGCTCATCATTAACCTGTATCATGCTCATCATTAACCTGTATCATCATTAACCTGTATCATGTTGACGCAATAAACCCGTATCATGTTGTCATCATAAACCTGTATCATGTTATCATAAATGTATCATGCTCATCATTAAACCTGTATCATGCTCATCATTAACCTGTATCATGCTCATCATCAATAACCCGTATCATGTTGACGCAATAAACCCGTATCATGTTGACGCAATAAACCTGTATCATGTTCATTAACCTGTATCAATTAACCTGTATCATGTTGACGCAATAAACCCGTATCATGTTCATCATTAACCGTATCATGTATCTCATCATAAACCCGTATCATGTTGATCATAAACCCGTATCATGTTGACGCAATAAACCCGTATCATGTTCATCATTAACCTGTATCATGTTCATTAACCCGTATCACGCAATAAACCCGTATCATGTTCATCAATAAACCCGTATCATGTTGACGCAATAAACCCGTATCATGTTGACGCAATAAACCCGTATCATGTTGACGCAATAAACCATGTTGACGCAATATATGTTGCTGCATCATTGTATCATGTTGCAATAAACCCGTATCATGTTGATCAATAAACCCGTATCATGTTGACGCAATAAACCCGTATCATGTTGATGCAATAAACCCGTATCATGTTGACGCAATAAACCCGTATCATGCTCATCATTAACCTGTATCATGCTCATCATTAACCTGTATCATGTTGACGCAATAAACCCGTATCATGCTCATCATTAACCTGTATCATGTTGACGCAATAAACCTGTATCATGCTCATCATTAACCCGTATCATGCTCATCATTAACCTACATCTTTCTCTCAAGTACCGATGACTGATACGGAGCCACTGCTCTGGGGACGTGGGTTTATGGGACGTGGGTTTAGGGGACGTGGGTTTAGGGGACGTGGGTTTAGGGGGCGTGGGTTTAGGGGGCGGGGTTATGAATAAAGAAACAGGAAAAAGAAATCCCACAAGAACATTGTCCTCCCGCGGCGTGAGTAACACAAGGAATGACAGACTAGCCAAGCACAGTGAGACAACACCTCAACAACGGCTGCCGTGGGAGTATGATCATTATCTCATTTCTGTCTGTATTAAAAAAATATTAAAAAATCCCCAAACTCGATCCTCAAAAAAAAATGTACCAAGCACTTTTTTCCGCGTATCATTAAAAAAACTAACATTTTTCACCAGCAGAGTTTCTGGTTTAACAGACCCGTTAAATGAGTATTAATATATAATCTGGTTCTGACCTCACCTCCCATCTCACTCCATACAGAACGTGTTAAAAGCATTTTTTTTTAAAAACACGGGCTCTTCTCCCATTGTATGACAAGACATATTTCCAAACAAAACCTAAACCCTCTACTTCAGAGAAAAGGACAGGGGGGGGGGGGAATATAATCTGTGCCAGCATCCAATCAAGGCTGAGCATCAACAGTATTGTGGTGAGAGTAGGGCTTATCAACCAGGTCACCTGTCAACAACATTCATACAACAGTAACATATGAACTGACATCACTACAGGACAGAACCAAAGTCAACCTCGATGAGCCTACCATAGAAATAGAAGCAATAGAATGGCGTTCCAGACGTCATTGAACATTGACTTGAATGGAGATCCCCTTTCTCTAGTGACTGGATCATTATGGATCCTACAGGCCTCTTATATTAGTGTTTAGCAGGGGAATTCAACTGGAACGTGTCTGATTAGGAGAACTATTAGAGTGTTACTGGAATGAATGGACTCTCACAGGGGGCAGTGCTCTGAGCACGGCCTATTTAATTGTTCATGATAGCGTTGGCCTGATCTCTTGGTGAATGAAACGCCACTTTGGTATGTTTGAGGTCTGTTTCACCGCCGCTGCCACAACAAACGTGTCATTCCCATCGGCTTCGCTAAATCACATTTATGTATAAAACACACACGCACACAAAAAAATCTAATTTATTAGTTCAGATTTCCTGTGCTGCTCTCCCAAGCACGCCAGATCCATGAAGGGCAAGGAAAGCATCACGGCGAATCAGATTTACTGATTTACAGACAAGCGGTTGAGTGGGCGCTGTGCGGCTGCGGCAGGATTAATGGGGATCATTAGCAGGAGAAGAGTGAATCTGCTGAGTTCTACCTCTCTATCACTCCTCTGTGGACAGCTGCTCGGCCCTCAGCCTTCGTCTATCCCAGCTGGTAGTAATAACAACACAAAGCATTCGTGAGCAGTATCTCATGGAACCAAAAACAAACAAAAAAACGAGCAACAAACGAGTGAGGGTTAAAATGACACGGTTGAAATGTGACTTGTTTTCCTTGAGGGTGGCCGAGGTGGCTTGGGAACGTTTGCGACGAGGGGACTAAAATGGCATCATGGGCTTCAAGAGTGGGGATACAGGCTACTGGTGGAGGGGTTAATAACAACAGAGGCTACTGAAGGGGTGGACTCCACAGTTTATCATATTGTATCAACAACGGAAAGGGGGGGGTGGGGCTAACAAGACAGAAAGCGTAGGACATTTTCCAATAGCGTCCAACAAAAAAAACGAATTCCTCTGTACACTATAAACAGAAACCACAGTGAGAGGGGCAGAGATGGGAACAGTGTCCCAAAGCAAATTTGCATCTGACTTGATCCACTAGGAAGGACATTGTGCGGGGCTAATGTTTACACCATGCAGCCACACACAGACAGAGATAGTTGGAAAGGAGAGGGAGGTGAGAGGAGGTGGGCCTGCAGGAGAGACTCCATTTTCTAATTGCGCTCATTCACCAAAATATTAACAGGGGCATGTGCCAACTCCCAGTAACACAGCACTCCACAACTAGAAGTCCTAGAATAAATATTACAGGAGAGAGCTGCCCGTCTCTCCATCACTACAGGCCAGAACAGAGGGAGAGAGCTGCCCGTCTCTCCATCACTACAGGCCAGAACAGAGGGAGAGAGCTGCCCGTCTCTCCATCACTACAGGCCAGAACAGAGGGAGAGAGCTGTCCGTCTCTCCATCACTACAGGCCAGAACAGAGGGAGAGAGCTGCCCGTCTCTCCATCACTACAGGCCAGAACAGAGGGAGAGAGCTGTCCGTCTCTCCATCACTACAGGCCAGAACAGAGGGAGAGTGAGTGCAGTCATATCTACTGAGCATCCTCTGACAGCTCTAGAGAGTTTCCCCTTTGTGTTCTTACATGTCCATTGATGAGGGAGGACTGCAGATAACCCATGATGCAGTTCGGTGAGAGACTAGCGACAGCCAGACTGTGGCTTGTAGACCGTTCTCATATAGCCATGTAGGTCCCAGACAGTGTGCACAAACAGACAAAACAAAAGCCTTGTGCACTTTACGACCTGGGCTACCTGCCTGTCTGAGAACCCCTCTCCCCCTCCAGCCTCTGCAGTGCCCAGTGAAGATGGACGGCTGGATGGAACTAGAGGCAGCATCTGAAGAGTCCAGGCAGCTCCTCTGATTAGTGCAACCTGCCAGGTCACAGCTTGGAAAGCACCAGGATGGTACATCTCTGCTCCTCTCCGTTCCTCTTCTCTCTAAGCCAAAGTACCTCCAGGCACAAATATGTCCTCTCCCTTTAAGCCGGGGCCCTTGCTGAGCAGCAGGGAGCTGGAGCAGATGCATTGGAGCTACTTTGTAAACTGGATGACCCTTTGGAAAAGGGAACCAGGAGACAGCTGTCACCGCCACCACAGAAAGGCCAGTAGCGTTCAGCACAGGGACAAACAACCAAAGGAGTTCGTTTTACCACTGGGTCAGAGTGAGATGGAAACATGGTCGTCAAGCCAACAAGACACAAAGAAGAAAAAATAATTCAAATAAACTGCTAAAATAATACAAAAACATGAATAGTGACGAGACTAATGCTGTGGAACGAACAACGCACAAAAATAAAAAGCCTTGTACAAATAAAAAGCAACAAAACAACAAACACGGACAGTTTGACTCTCTGAATGAACTCAAGTAGGCGATTGATAACCTTTCACACAAAACTACTACAGATTCAACAGAGCGTGAACTTGAATGTTTCTCCTCCTGAAACTGAACAGAGGAAGAGGAGGGCTGTCTCTGTCAGTATTAAGGAGAAGAGCAGCTTCGGCTTGCATAGAAAGCCCAGAGTGGTGGAGAGGGATGGAGACAACGAAAACCAGTCGCTCCTCTTTCAGTCACCCCTCCTCTGGCCCAAACAACAAAAAAACAGAATGTAAAAAAATGGGTCCATTGCAATGAATGTCTCAAAATGTCCTACGGGCCAGTGGGTAGTTTGGTGTTGAATGAAACAACCCAGAAGTAAAGCTGCAACCCATTACTCTAAGTCTCAGGGTCAGCCATCAGTCCTATAGGTCCATATCTCTATGTAGTGATTTCTGATCGACCCCCTGTCCCATCTGCACCCTCCACTTCCAATATGGCCGTCCGTGTGATAAGGCCTCACTCCATCAGAACGCTCAGACCTTTTAGTCCATCACGTGAGTGACTGGCCGGCCAGAGGAGGGGGCTCTCAACCCAGCCACGGGAAGCCTTGCCGTAGGGTGGCCATCCCACTAGCGGAGGGAGGAGGAAGCAGAACAGCCGGAACAACCAGGCAGAAACTAAAAAAACAAACACCAAACACCATTGAACTGATGTCTTAAAATGAGCTCTGCAGCAGGCTTCTTCGTGTGATCCAGTCACATGGCTCCAAGCAAGGTCGAGGTCAGCCAATCAGGTCTCCCTGTGGGGGGGAAAAAAACAGATGGGGAGAGTTATATGACAGCAATGCTAAGAATTTAACATCCACATTCAACAAGATGATTGGCCTGTAAACTTATATTGTAGTTAAGCCCTACAGATAATCGCACATACTGTATACACCGACACTTTCAATGAAATGTAGTTGATGTTGGATCATATTTAGTCCAGCAGAGGGCATCATAGACTGCAGTTTCATCAAACAACCAGAAATCCTTCTAGACGTCAGACAGAAGCGTTAATTTTTTTACTTCGAAAAAAAATCAAAGAGATACACTACATGGTCAAAAGTATGTGGACACCCCTTCAAATTAGTGCATTCGGCTATTTCAGCCACACCCTTTACAGATAGGTGTAAACAATTGAGCACACAGCCATGCAATCTGCATAGACAAACATTGGCAGTAGAATGGCCTTACGGAGGAGCTCAGTGACTTTCAACGTGGCACCGTCATAGGATGCCATCTTTCCAACTAGTCAGTTCATCAGATTTCTGCTCTGCTAGAGCTGCCCCGGTCAACTGTAAGTGCTGTTGCAACACTCACTGCCGAGTTCCAAACTGCCTCCGGAAGCAACGTCAGCACAAGAACTGTTCGTCGGGAGCTTCATGAAATGGGTTTCCATCACGAGGCTGCTGAGGGGAGGGACAGAGCAAATGGAATGGCATCAAACACCTGGAAACCATGGAAACCATGTGTTTTGATGTATTTGATACCATTTACTTCGCTCCAGCCATTAACACGAGCCAGTTCTCCCCAATAAAAAGGTACCACCGATTTCCTGTGGTTTCCGTGGCCAAGCAGCCGCACACAAGCCTAAGATCACCATGTGCAATGCCAAGTGTTGGCTGGAGTGGTGTAAAGCTCGCTGCCATCGGACTCTGGAACAGTGGAAACGTGTTCTCTGGAGTGAGGAATCACGCTTCGCCATCTGGCAGTCTGACAGACAAATCTGGGTTTGGCGGATGCCAGGAAAACACTACCTTTACCAATGTATAGTGACAACTGTAAAGTTGGGTGGAGGAGGAATAATGGTCTGGGGCTGTTTTTCATGGTTCAGGCTAGGCCCCTTAGTTCCAGTGAAGGGAAATCTTAACGCTACAGCATACAATGACATTCTAGACGATTCTGTGCTTTGTAGAACAGTTTGGGGAAGGACCTTTCCTGTTTCAGCATGACAATGCCCCTGTGCACAAAGCAAGGTCCATATAGAAATGGTTAGTCAAGACCGGTGTGGAAGAACTTGACTGGGCTGCACAGAGCCCTGACCTCAACCCCATCGAACACCTTTGTAATTAATTGTAACGCGAGCCAGGCCTAATCACCCAACATCAGTGCCCGACCTCACAATGCTCTTGTGGCTGAATGGAAGCAAGTCCCCGCAGGAATGTTCCAACATCTAGTGGAAAGCCTTCCCAGAAGAGTGGAGGCTGTTATAACAGCAAAGGTGGGACCAAATCCATGTTAATGCCCTCGATTTTGGATTGAGATGTTTGACAAGCAGGTGTCCACATACTTTTGTGGTGTAACCATTTAGTGTAGCTATATTGACACTATTCTGGATCAAAGAGCATGTTTAAACATCAGGAAGAAACGTGTGTGTGTGTGTGTGTGTGTGTGTAAGCAGGGTCAGTTTGGGGCCATTTGTTGGAGGATCTGGTTCCTCCTTACCATTCTCATCTCCGTGCAGGGGGGTACATGGAGGGGGAGGAGGCTTGTTGACTGGCAACTATGGCTGATGAAGAGAGACCTGTGAAGGAAGAGCCACTAGTTAGATACACCTCTATATACTCATAACTCCAGATTTAGTCAATACACCAAAGTTACGGATGATATTTTGTTAATGTTTTCTTTTCTGTATTACTTTAGGTGGGAGAAAAAGGTCTTACAAAGTTATATCATTTCACAGTTAGGTGATTGCCATATAAAAGCGTTCTATTTGAGCAGCTAGCCAATGCTGAAGGCCGAGATGTGTCCTTGCGCGTTCTATTTGAGCAGCTAGCCAACGCTGAAGGCCGAGATGTGTCCTTGCGCGTTCTATTTGAGCAGCTAGCCAATGCTGAAGGCCGAGATGTGTCCTTGCGCGTTCTATTTGAGCAGCTAGCCAACGCTGAAGGCCGAGATGTGTCCTTGCGCGTTCTATTTGAGCAGCTAGCCAACGCTGAAGGCCGAGATGTGTCCTTGCGCGTTCTATTTGAGCAGCTAGCCAACGCTGAAGGCCGAGATGTGTCCTTGCGCGTTCTATTTGAGCAGCTAGCCAATGCTGTAGGCTGAGATGTGTCCTTGCGCGTTCTATTTGAGCAGCTAGCCAATGCTGAAGGCCGAGATGTGTCCTTGCGCGTTCTATTTGAGCAGCTAGCCAATGCTGAAGGCCGAGATGTGTCCTTGCTCGTTCTATTCGAGCAGCTAGCCAACGCTGAAGGCCGAGATGTGTCCTTGCGCGTTCTATTTGAGCAGCTAGCCAACGCTGTAGGCCGAGATGTGTCCTTGCGCGTTCTATTTGAGTAGCTAGCCAATGCTGAAGGCCGAGATGTGTCCTTGCGCGTTCTATTTGAGCAGCTAGCCAATGCTGAAGGCCGAGATGTGTCCTTGCTCGTTCTATTTGAGTAGCTAGCCAACGCTGTAGGCTGAGATGTGTCCTTGCGCGTTCTATTTGAGCAGCTAGCCAATGCTGAAGGCCGAGATGTGTCCTTGCGCGTTCTATTTGAGCAGCTAGCCAACGCTGAAGGCCGAGATGTGTCCTTGCGCGTTCTATTTGAGCAGCTAGCCAATGCTGTAGGCTGAGATGTGTCCTTGCGCGTTCTATTTGAGCAGCTAGCCAATGCTGAAGGCCGAGATGTGTCCTTGCGCGTTCTATTTGAGCAGCTAGCCAATGCTGAAGGCCGAGATGTGTCCTTGCTCGTTCTATTTGAGCAGCTAGCCAACGCTGAAGGCCGAGATGTGTCCTTGCGCGTTCTATTTGAGCAGCTAGCCAACGCTGTAGGCCGAGATGTGTCCTTGCGCGTTCTATTTGAGTAGCTAGCCAATGCTGAAGGCCGAGATGTGTCCTTGCGCGTTCTATTTGAGCAGCTAGCCAATGCTGAAGGCCGAGATGTGTTCTTGCTCGTTCTATTTGAGCAGCTAGCCAACGCTGAAGGCCGAGATGTGTCCTTGCGCGTTCTATTTGAGTAGCTAGCCAACGTTGAAGGCCGAGATGTGTCCTTGCTCGTTCTATTTGAGTAGCTAGCCAACGCTGTAGGCTGAGATGTGTCCTTGCGCGTTCTATTTGAGTAGCTAGCCAACGCTGAAGGCCGAGATGTGTCCTTGCGCGTTCTATTTGAGTAGCTAGCCAACGCTGTAGGCTGAGATGTGTCCTTGCGCGTTCTATTTGAGCAGCTAGCCAACGCTGAAGGCCGAGATGTGTCCTTGCGCGTTCTATTTGAGTAGCTAGCCAACGCTGAAGGCCGAGATGTGTCCTTGCGTGTTCTATTTGAACAGCTAGCCAACGCTGAAGGCCGAGATGTGTCCTTGCACGTTCTATTTGAGCAGCTAGCCAACGCTGAAGGCCGAGATGTGTCCTTGCGTGTTCTATTTGAGCAGCTAGCCAATGCTGTAGGCCGAGATGTGTCCTTGCGCGTTCTATTTGATCAGCTAGCCAACGCTGAAGGCCGAGATGTGTCCTTGCGTGTTCTATTTGAGCAGCTAGCCAATGCTGTAGGCCGAGATGTGTCCTTGCGCGTTCTATTTGATCAGCTAGCCAATGCTGAAGGCCGAGATGTGTCCTTGCTTGTTCTATTTGATCAGCTAGCCAATGCTGAAGGCCGAGATGTGTCCTTGCTTGTTCTATTTGAACAGCTAGCCAACGCTGAAGGCTGAGATGTGTCCTTGCGTGTTCTATTTGAGCAGCTAGCCAACGCTGTAGGCTGAGATGTGTCCTTGCGCGTTCTATTTGAGCAGCTAGCCAACTCTGTAGGCTGAGATGTGTCCTTGCGCGTTCTATTTGAGCAGCTAGCCAACGCTGTAGGCTGAGATGTGTCCTGGTGCTTGAGCTTGTTTGTAGGCGGGCGTCCAGTCATCACTTACCTGTGGCGTAGGACAGGTCGTACTGCCCCGAGAGCAGCGGGTAGCCCAGGTGGTGATGGGAAGGCATGATGCGCTGTGAGGGAGAGGAACGCGGCCGGTCCAAGTCTCGCTCGCGCTCGGCCACAGCGCGCTCCCGTTCCCTTTCATGCGAGGAGGTCTTGTCGCCAACCGTGGGCGACTTGCTCTTGTACTGGCTGGCGTGCTGCTGAAGAATGTCCAGGGCCTTGGCCTCGGAGGACGACTTGCCACTGACCGTGGGGCTGGCGCGCGCTGCCTTCTCGCCGCCTTCCTCGCCCGGCCCCATCTTACTGCCATAGGGGGAGAATGAGTAGTAGGACCCTGTCGGTGAGAGAGGACGTTAAACACCATGACACCAGAGTCATTAAGTCATGTTCCCATTTACAATCAAACAAACATGAAAATGAATGCATATCAGTGTTCATTCATTATTTTATTATTATTTTTTCAATTTTGTACATCATCATAATACAGATTTGAACAATCCAATGGCATCGCTGTATGTACAGTGCATTCGGAAATACTTCTATAAATAAGATACTTGTTTTTTATTTCAAAATAACCTGTTTTCGTTTTGTCATTATGGGGTATTGTGATGTCATTATGGGGTATTGTGATGTCATTATGGGGTATTGTGATGTCATTATGAGGTATTGTGATGTCATTATGGGGTATTGTGTGCAGATTGATGATGGAAAAAAATCAATTTAATCCATTTTAGAATAAGGCTGTAAACGTAACAAAATGTGGAAAAGGGGAAGGGGTCTGAATATTTTCCCGAATGCACTGTATCCTGTTAGCAGTGGCATTAACTCTTACCAGGGTAGTTCTGCATCATGACTGATGGCATCCCACGGTAGCCCGGGTGGCTGGGGTCATAGCCCTGGCCGTAAGCGTAGGCTCCATGCATGTAAGGCATGTAGCCTTGGTGCTGGGCCATGGGAGAGGAGAACTGCATGTGGCCAGCGGTGGCCCTTGGGTCCTTTCCCACCCCCCGGTGTTCCTCCAAGGCCAAAGACAACCGGGGCTCAACCCCCTCTTTGCTCTCCTCCTTCGGGGTGGGGTCTTTGGGCCGAGCCCTCTCGTCCCTGGCCTCCTTGCCCTTTCGGTCTCTGTCCCGCTCTCCTCTGTCTCTGTCTCTTTCCCTGTGGCGCTCCACATCCTGTGGTTTCTGGGCCTCAGGGTATTTGCTGGGGTAGAGGTAAGGCCACAGCCGCGAGTCAGGCTCCTGAAAACAACACAAAACATCTCATTACAGACATCTCATCAGTTGTGTCCTACAAAAATTAACCTTCACTTAAACATTTCCCAGAATACACAAACCAGCATGCACTTCTACTATAGTAATCATTTGACATACATTTGTCTAACATCCAATCACAATCAGCCGATTCAAACACAACCGTGTTAGTTTACCTGTCTGTACCACATGGCCTGTTCCATGGCCGAGGGCCTGCCGGACTCCATGCCCGCCTTGGGTTCATCCCCCTTCCCATGGTGCCCTCCTTCACTCAGCTTCATCTTCAGCCCTTCAGCCTGCTGGGCCGGCGCCTTGGCGTCCTCCCCCTTGGGCATGATGACCGATGACTTGGTCTGCTCCGAGGAGGACGAGGGCTCTTTGGGCGGCTTGCCCTGGGGCGGCCCGCCTTTGCCCAGGTCTGTGACACTGGGAGCCTTGGACAGGGTGGGGGGCACCAAAGCCTTCTGCTTCCATTCCTCACCCCGCTCCTTCCCTGAGGAGCCCTCTCGCTCTCGCTCCTTTCCAGCAGCGTCTGATTTCTTCTCTGCGGCGCGGTGCTGCTCGGCTACCACCTGCCTCTGCCGCTCATCGTACTGCTGCCGGTAGGCCGGGTTGGTGTTCAGCAGGTGGTTGTGGTAGGCCTGGTCCGGGTGGTAGGCGTACGGGGGAACGTAGGCATACTGGTTGTAGTAGAGAGGCTGCATATACATGTTGGAGCGCTGCTGGATGACCGAGGCCTGTTGCTGCTGCTGTTGCCCCGGTCCAGAGGTACCTATCTCGGGCTTACGCTCCTCCTGCTGCTCCTGCTTGACCTTACGCTCCTCCTGCTGCTCCTGCTTGACCTTACGCTCCTCCTGCTGCTCCTCTTTTTTCACCTTGACCTGGGCCCCCTCCTGTTGTGCGCCCCCCGTGGCCGACACCCCCGGGCTAGGGTTAGGGTTGGCGTAGTTTGGGGAGTAATAATTTTCGTAGCCGGGATAGTAGGGGGACTCCTTGCTGGCTGTTTGGGTGGGGAACAGGGACTTCTTGGCCCCCTCTCGGGTGGCCTGCTCCTCAGACTTGACTCCCTTGACGCCCTCCACCCGGCCCTCGCCATCCTCGCCCGCGTCTGAGATGTCAGAGTAGGCCGGGCTGTTGGTCTTCACCGAGGAGTTGTCGGCTCCGTTCTGTGTGACCACATGGAGTGGGGTGAGGGGCTGGGCCATGCCTCCAGCCTCTATCCTGCTGGCCACACCGATGGAGGGACTGGGAGCGTTGTCGGTGAAGCTGTAGATCTTGTCCGCCTCGGCCTTGATGCTGGCCAGCCGGCTCTGGTGGGGGTCTGATGAGCCGTTCAGCAGCCCGTCGCCTTTGCTCCCCGGGTCCGAAGATTCAGAGTACGGGCTCTTGCCTTCCTCTGGCTTTCCCCCTTTCCCTTTGGGGCTATCTCCCTCCTTTCCTGCCTCCTTCTTCTTCTTGTCTTTCTTCTTCTTGTCCTTGGAGCCGCTCAGCGCTGGGTTCACAGACGAGGGGTCTCCCAGGGCCGAGGGCTTGGGCTGGATCGCTTTCAGCTGTGGGCTCTTGGGGATAGACTGAACTGCTGAACTAATGGCAGGGGTGGAGCCAGGGCTGGCTGCAGGGAAGCCACCTGCCGTCTGTAGGGAGTAGAGCTGCTGAGGTGGTATGGTCGGGGCGATGGGCCGCGTTAACTTCATGCCCTTCTGGGCCAGCTTGTCTGCCTTGGAGCCACTACCCGTCTTCTTGGATTTGTCCTTCTTGTCGTCCATGCCGTCGTTGCTGGCCTCGTCCGTTAGGCAGGGCCCGTCCTCACAGCCATCCATGGGCATGCCCCCTGCCTCTAGATCGATCTCGCAGGGCTTCTTTTTACCCTGCTTGGAGCCAAACTTACCCGAGGAGGGCGACGGAGTCTGGGCCTCAAAGCCCCTACCCTTGGGCGTGACTGAGCGAGCTGGTGACAAGCAGCCCTTTTGAGAGATGGAGGCCCCATTGCAGCTGCTCGGATCGGGGTGGAGCGTAGAGTCCTCCCCGTACTCACTGTCCCCGTCCATGTCCAGCTTGATGTCATCATCATTGTGGGCACGGGCCTGGTGGTACTTGAGGCCATTAATGTGCTTGTACTTCTTGTTGCAGTTGGGGTGCGGGCAGTCAATGAGCACCGGCGAAGGGCAGTTGCGGTCGAGTTGCTGTGGGGGCAGTGGCTCCATCTTTATGCTGGGTTTGCCAGGGAGGACGGTGTGAGGCGGCTGGGGCACTCCTCCAGGGCCGCTGTTGGAGTTGGTGCGCATGCGTTTGCTGCCCTTGGTGTCCTCCGAGCTGGAGTTGGGCTCCATGTCTGAGGCGGGCTTGTTCTTGCGCTTGTTAGCCGACGAAGGGCTGGCTTTGACGTCTTCTGTGTTGCTGTTGGGCGGCGTTCCCCGCCGGCTCTTGCTGCTGCTGTTGGCGGCGCGCGTCTTGCTGGTGCCGCTGCCCTTGTTGTCCGACGAGTTGCTGTTCTCGTTGACGGGTGTGTTTCCGTTAGGCCTCATCCTCTTCCCCCGGCCCCGGCCGTTCCTCATCTCCAAGTCACTGGTGGGGGACTCACAGAACCTAGAGGAAAACCAAAGCCAGAGAATTAAACCTATCCGACATTAATACCCCACCACAATAACAGAGCCTCAAACCAGAGAACTCACTGCCCTCATCAATTCTCACCACAATAACAGAGCCTCAAACCAGAGAACTCACTGCCCTCATCAACCCTCACCACAATAACAGAGCCTCAAACCAGAGAACTCACTGCCCTCATCAAGAGAACTCACTGCCCTCATCAACCCTCACCACAATAACAGAGCCTCAAACCAGAGAACTCACTGCCCTCATCAACCCTAGCCTCAAACCAGAGAACTCACTGCCCTCATCAACCCTCACCACAATAACAGAGCCTCAAACCAGAGAACTCACTGCCCTCATCAACCCTCACCACAATAACAGAGCCTCAAACCAGAGAACTCACTGCCCTCATCAATCCTCACCACAATAACAGAGCCTCAAACCAGAGAAGAACTCACTGCCCACATCAACCCTCACCACAATAACAGAGCCTCAAACCAGAGAACTCACCAATCCCCACCAACAGCCAATAGATAGAAGCTAGATATTAAAACAACACTAAGTAAAGCTGGTGAACCACTCCACGGAGCTCTCACAATCCTGTTGCTATTCTCAGTCTCTGAATCATCCCAGCTCCGAGAAGGGCTATTACTAGCGGCTCTGGGAGAGGACCTAACAGAGCCTCAAACCAGAGAACTCACTGCCCTCATCAACCCTCACCACAATAACAGAGCCTCAAACCAGATTCTGATCCTCTCCCCCAATCTCAACAGCCCAGTGTGTTCTGACAGATCGCCAAGCGCCACAGGGCTTGACAGGATTAGGCAACGCTGATCAGATAGGAGATACCATCCTGCCTTTACACAACAGCCAACAGGGGGTAGAGAGAGAGGTAACGAGAGAGAGAGAGGGGTAGCGCGAGAGACAGGGGTAACGTGAGAGAGCGAGAGGGGTAAGGAGAGAAAGGGAGATGTAACTAGAGATAGGTAACAAGAAGGAGAGAGAGGTAACGAGAGAGAGGGGAAACTAGAGAGAGCGAGAGAGAGCGAGCAAGAGAGAGGAGAAATGAGAGAGAGAGCGGGGCGAGGTAACGAGAGAGAGACAAAGAGGTTGGCGAGAGAGAGAGACAAAGAGGTGGGCGAGAGAGAGAGACAAAGAGGTGGGCGAGAGAGAGAGACAAAGAGGTGGGCGAGAGAGAGACAAAGTGTTGGGAGAAGAGAGAGACAAAGAGATGGGCGAGAGAGAGACAAAGAGATGGGCGAGAGAGAGACAAAGAGATGGGGGCGAGAGAGAGAGAGAGAGACAAAGAGGTGGGCGAGAGAGAGACAAAGACAAAGACAAAGAGGTGGGCGAGAGAGAGACAAAGAGATGGGCGAGAGAGAGACAAAGAGATGGGCGAGAGAGAGACAAAGAGATGGGCGAGAGAGAGACAAAGAGGTGGGCGAGAGAGAGACAAAGAGGTGGGCGAGAGAGAGACAAAGAGGTGGGCGAGAGAGAGACAAAGAGGTGGGCGAGAGAGAGACAAAGAGGTGGGCGAGAGAGAGACAAAGAGGTGGGCGAGAGAGAGACAAAGAGATGGGCGAGAGAGAGAGAGACAAGAGGTGGGAGACAAAGAGACAAAGTGGGCGAGAGAGAGACAAAGAGGTGGGCGGGAGAGACACAAAGAGGTGGGAGAGAGAGAGACAAAGAGGTGGGAGAGAGAGAGACAAAGAGGTGGGCGGGAGAGACACAAAGAGGTGGGAGAGAGAGAGACAAAGAGGTGGGAGAGAGAGAGACAAAGAGGTGGGGAGAGAGAGAGACAAAGAGGTGGGAGAGAGAGAGACAAAGAGGTGGGCGAGAGAGAGAGACAAAGAGGTGGGCGAGAGAGAGACAAAGAGGTGGGCGAGAGAGAGAGAGACAATGAGGTGGGCGAGAGAGAGACAAAGAGGTGGGCGAGAGAGAGACAAAGAGGTGGGCGAGAGAGAGACAAAGAGGTGGGCGAGAGAGAGACAAAGAGGTGGGCGAGAGAGAGACAAAGAGATGGGCGAGAGAGAGAGACAATGAGGTGGGTGACAGAGAGAGAGACAAAGAGGTGGGCGAGAGAGAGAGAGACAAAGAGGTGAGCGAGAGAGAGAGAGACAAAGAGGCAAAGAGGTGGGCGAGAGAGAGAGAGACAAAGAGGTGGGAGAGAGAGAGACAAAGAGGTGGGCGAGAGAGAGACAGAGGTGGGCGAGAGAGAGACAATGAGGTGGGCGAGAGAGAGAGACAAAGAGGTGGGCGAGAGAGAGAGACAGAGGTGGGCGAGAGAGAGACAGAGGTGGGCGAGAGAGAGAGACAGAGGTGGGCGAGAGAGAGAGAGACAGAGGTGGGCGAGAGAGAGAGACAGAGGTGGGCGAGAGAGAGAGACAGAGGTGGGCGAGAGAGAGAGACAGAGGTGGGCGAGAGAGAGAGACAGAGTTGGGCGAGAGAGAGACAAAGAGTTGGGCGAGAGAGAGACAGAGAGATGGGCGAGAGAGAGAGAAAGAGATGGGCGAGAGAGAGACAAAGAGGTGGGCGAGAGAGAGAGAGAATGTGGTGGGCGAGAGAGAGAGAGACAATGTGGTGGGCGAGAGAGAGAGAGAGACAATGAGGTGGGCGAGAGAGAGACAAAGAGGTGGGCGAGAGAGAGACAAAGAGATGGGCGAGAGAGAGAGACAAAGAGGTGGGCGAGAGAGAGACAAAGAGGTGGGCGAGAGAGAGACAAATAGGTGTGCGAGAGAGAGACAGAGGTGGGCGAGAGAGAGACAGAGGTGGGCGAGAGAGAGACAGAGGTGGGCGAGAGAGAGACAGAGGTGGGCGAGAGAGAGACAAAGAGGTGGGCGAGAGAGAGAGACAAAGAGGTGGGCGAGAGAGAGACAGAGGTAGGCGAGAGAGAGAGACAGAGGTGGGCGAGAGAGAGAGACAGAGGTGGGCGAGAGAGACACAAAGAGGTGGGCGGGAGAGAGACAAAGAGGTAGGCGAGAGAAAGACAGGTGGGCGAGAAAGAGAGACATACTCAACTTGAGCTCCTGATATATTTCATATTTTTTTCTTCATAAAATGAGATTAACACTCAAATCTAAAAAGAATTTCAGACAAGTGATGAACAACAACTATTCATTCAGAATAGAAAAAAAGTTACTTTGCGCCTCAAGTTTTGACTCGAGCTAGCCAGCATGCTAACAAGCTAGCCAGCATGCTAACAAGCTAGCCAGAAGAAACCTAGCAAGGGGAGTTAATACAACTACATCAAACGACCAAACGGAGTGAGTAAACCAAAAAGGAGACGGACTAACTTTAAACATATCTTCTGTTTGTTTGTGTGAAGATTTGTCACTCTTTTTGCTGGTTTTTGAGCAAAATTACAGCTAGCTGGCAACAGCAGCAGACGAACAAACCGGTTGCCATGGCAACGGGGCAGCAGAACAGATCAGCAGCAAGAGTAGCAGAGCCCACAAGCACCATGTCCCCACTCCCCCTCAGCGCTGAGTCCATTCTCTACCCTCCAGAGGCCAAAAACGACACAACGAGGAAAGCTTTAAAACAGACACTACTAAAGGGGAGGCCAGAAACCCTTTTCGCAGACCTCTACAAAAACGGTGATGTGAGTAATCTCATCCTCCTCACTGACCAGCCAAATGCATGGCGCCCAGCAGTGTGCTCTCACTACCCATCCATAAAGAAAGAGGGAATCTGTAATGGGTGGAAGCTGAAAGTCAAAGAGACAGACGACCTTGACAGCACCACGATAACAATCAACCTCTACAAGACTGGGACTGTCATGGTGCAAGGTAACATTAGGCTGTTTGAAACAGACTTTCAGACCATTAAGGAGAGAGCAGAGAGAGATAAGGACACCACCAGTGGCATGCCCTCCCACCAGACAAACTCCACCAGCACCACCCTCACCCCTACTATCCCCACCCAAGAAAGCACATCCAGCACCTCTCTTCCCACCATAACGGAGGACACGCCCCAGGAGGAGAGCCACCCCCTCAGTGCAGAGCAGGCTCAGGCCCTCCTCACCACCATGGCTGCCATGAGGGATGAGTTCACCAGACTGGAGGGGGAGGTGGTCCTGCTGAGGGTGAGCGTAAGCAAACAGCAACCAGACAACCATACCTTAGAGGAGCTCCTAACCAAGGCGATGACAGAGAAGGACAGCAGCCTTGCAACACAGCTGAAAGAGGTTCAGCAAGAGAGAGACGGACTCAAGAGAGAGCTGGCTGATCTAACAAAGGAGGCGAGAGAGCTGGCTGATCTAACAAAGGAGGTGAGAGAGCTGGCTGATCTAACAAAGGAGGCGAGAGAGCTGGCTGATCTAACAAAGGAGGCGAGAGAGCTGGCTGATCTAACAAAGGAGGTGAGAGAGCTGGCTGATCTAACAAAGGAGGCGAGAGAGCTGGCTGATCTAACAAAGGAGGAGAGAGAGCTGGCTGATCTAACAAAGGAGGTGAGAGAGCTGGCTGATCTAACAAAGGAGGCGAGAGAGCTGGCTGATCTAACAAAGGAGGTGAGAGAGCTGGCTGATCTAACAAAGGAGGAGAGAGAGCTGGCTGATCTAACAAAGGAGGCGAGAGAGCTGGCTGATCTAACAAAGGAGGCGGGAGAGCTGGCTGATCTAACAAAGGAGGCGAGAGAGCTGGCTGATCTAACAAAGGAGGTGAGAGAGCTCCAAACTGCAGACTGCAGGAGAGAACAGAGGACAGACTGCAGGAGAGAACAGAGCTGACAGACTAACAAAGGAGAGAACAGAGCTGGCTGACTAACAAAGGAGAGAACAGAGCTGGCTGATCTAACAAAGGAGAGAACAGAGGACAGGCTGCAGGAAGAAAGAGAACAGAGCTGGCTGACTAACAAAGGAGAGAACTGAGAACAGAGGACAGACTGCTGATCTAACAAAGGAGAACAGAGGACTGACTGCAGGAGAGAACAGAGGACAGACTGCAGGAGAGAACAGAGGTGACAGACTGGCAGGAGAGAACAGAGGACAGACTGGTTGAGAGAACAGAGGAGAGACTGGCTGATCTAACAAAGGAGGAACAGAGCTGACTGATCTAACAAAGGAGAGAAGAGCTGGCAGATCTGCAGGAGAGAACAGAGGACAGACTGCAGGAAGAAAGAGGGACAGAGCTGCTGATCTAACAGAGGACAGGCTGCAGGAGAGCTGGCAGAGGACAGGCTGCAGGAGAGAACAAACTGCAGACTGCAGGAGAGAACAGAGGACAGACTGCAGGAGAGAACAGAGGACAGACTGCAGGAGAGAACAGAGGACAGACTGCAGGAGAGAACAGAGGACAGACTGCAGGAGAGAACAGAGGACAGACTGCAGGAGAGAAAGAGAACAGAGGACAGACACAGACTGTCTTTGTCTCTCCCTAGACACAAAAGGAGAAAGGTGTGGTGCCCAACAACGCAGAGTGCCATGGGACTGCTTGACAAGGCCCATCTCGGGTCGCCAAGCCACATAATCATACACATCGGAAGCAACGACCTGCGTGCTCAGTAGGAGTGGGTGGCGACTGCACTACGGGGAGTGATTGCGAAGGCCTCCACAATCTTCCCCAACTCAAGGATCGTTATGTCAACCCTTCTACAGAGGAAGGACCTCCACCCTGCCACAATCCAAAGAATAAACACCAGCCTCTCCCGGAACTGTGCCTTGCAACCCAATGTACACCTGGCCCTCCATCCCATCCTCGATCTGGACCGTCTCTAGGACCATGTTCACCTGTACAGGGAGACAGTCCCCACCACCCCACCCTCGATCTGGACCGTCTCTATGACCATGTTCACCTGTACAGGGAGCCAGTCCCCACCACCCCACCCTCGATCTGGACCGTCTCTATGACCATGTTCACCTGTACAGGGAGCCAGTCCCCACCCTCGATCTGGACCGTCTCTATGACCATGTTCACCTGTACAGGGAGCCAGTCCCCATCCTCGATCTGGACCGTCTCTATGACCATGTTCACCTGTACAGGGAGCCAGTCCCCATCCTCGATCTGGACCGTCTCTAGGACCATGTTCAGTACAGGGAGCCAGTCCCCACCATCTGTTCTATGACCATGTTCACGTCCTAGGACCATGTACAGGGAGCCAGTCCTAGGACCATGTTCACCTCAGGGAGCCAGTCCCCACCCCCCTCGATCTGGACCGTCTCTAGGACCATGTTCACCTGTACAGGGAGCCAGTCCCCATCCTCGATCTGGACCGTCTCTAGGACCATGTTCACCTGTACAGGGAGCCAGTCCCCATCCTCGATCCGGACCGTCTCTAGGACCATGTTCACCTGTACAGGGAGCCAGTCCCCACCACCCCACCCTCGATCTGGACCGTCTCTAGGACCATGTTCACCTGTACAGGGAGCCAGTCCCCACCACCCCACCCTCGATCTGGACCGTCTCTAGGACCATGTTCACCTGTACAGGGAGCCAGTCCCCACCACCCCACCCTCGATCTGGACCGACCATGTTCTCTAGGACCATGTTCACCTGTACAGGAGCCAGTCCCCACCACCCCACCCTCGATCTGGACCGTCTCTAGGACCATGTTCACCTGTACAGGAGCCAGTCCCTCTAGGACATGTTCACCTGTACCCAGTCCCCCCTCGATCTGGACCGTCTCTAGGACCATGTTCACCTGTACAGGAGCCAGTCCCCACCACCCCACCCTCGATCTGGACCGTCTCTAGGACCATGTTCACCTGTCCCCACCACCCCATCCTCGATCTGGGAGCCAGTCCCCACCACCCCACCCTCGATCTGGACCGTCTCTAGGACCATGTTCACCTGTACAGGGAGCCAGTCCCCATCCTCGATCTGGACCGTCTCTAGGACCATGTTCACCTGTACAGGGAGACAGTCCCCACCACCCCACCCTCGATCTGGACCATCTCTATGACCATGTTCACCTGTACAGGGAGACAGTCCCCACCACCCCACCCTCGATCTGGACCGTCTCTAGGACCATGTTCACCTGTACAGGGAGACAGTCCCCACCACCCCACCCTCGATCTGGACCGTCTCTATGACCATGTTCACCTGTACAGGGAGACAGTCCCCACCACCCCATGTTCACCTGTACAGGAGCCTCCCCACCACCCGATCTGGACCGTCTCTATGACCATGTTCACCTGTACAGGGAGCCAGTCCCCATCCTCGATCTGGACCGTCTCTATGACCATGTTCACCTGTACAGGGAGACAGTCCCCACCACCCCACCCTCGATCTGGACCGTCTCTAGGACCATGTTCACCTGTACAGGGAGCCAGTCCCCACCACCCCATCCTCGATCTGGACCGTCTCTAGGACCATGTTCACCTGTACAGGGAGCCAGTCCCCACCACCCCATCCTCGATCTGGACCGTCTCTAGGACCATGTTCACCTGTACAGGGAGACAGTCCCCATCCTTGCCAAGACTCTCAAGGAGGTCACTTTAAACCGCAGTCCGACAATGAACTTTAACTTACGGATGAGCCCCCACTTGTCACAGGCCGGCTCATAGCCTGTGGCAACAATGAGGGGACGCGAACAACAGGTATAGGCCAATTAAAACATACATTTATTGTAAACAAAACTATTAACTTTAAACTAAGAAAAAGGAATGAGGTGTGGAAGTATCATAATGTAAGTTGTATGTAAAGTGCATGGATGTGTGAATCTGTGTGGGTGAAAGACTGAGTGAAAACTATGCAAAACTACAAAGGAACAAACAAAACAGGTTCATACCTGGAGGAGCGGAGAGAGAGGTGATTAGTGACAGTTTAAATACTCTGATCCCAGGTGACTCCGATCACTAACGACCCTCCTCTGCCTGCAGGAGGAGCCGCCCCTGCAATGCAGAGGAGGAGCCGTGACACTCTCCACCTAGGAACAGCGGAGCAATCTCCACCCTGCCAACACCCCGGACCAGCACCCTGGAACCCCCAGCCACGACCACAGCACCACCAACCTCAATGGCGACCACAGCCAGCGCAGCACAGACCAGCCCAGCTTCAGACCCACCCAGACGAGGCCCACCCCTCCTGCCCCCACCTGGAGGAGCCACAGCCCAGCAGGCAGAGCTACGCACAGGCTGTGAGAGGAGCAACTGGCCCAGCACCCACCAACCAAATGAGTGACATCAAACAAATGCTGACATGTGATAGGTCGAGGGTCACGGTAAGATGAGCACAAGAACTCCACCCTCCTCACACTACATCCACCCAAGTGGCATGACACAAAACCTTAAAACGATAAACAAATCACAATTGCATAATAAGAGTTTACGTTAATTGAAAAATCCTATTTTAATAGTTCTTGTAGGATTGTGAGTGTTTGTCTCATTTTGAAGGTAAAGAAAAAACAGTTATGAAATCTTTTTAGAAACCCAGACTTCCTGAAATAAATTGCTGATGTTGGTATTGTAGTACTACAGGAAACATGGTGCAGAGGTGATGTTTCCACTGGCTGTCCACTAGGTTATAGGGAGATAATCCTACCATCCACTGGCTGTCCACTAGGTTATAGGGAGATAATCCTACCATCCACTGGCTGTCCACTAGGTTATAGGGAGATAATCCTACCATCCACTGGCTGTCCACTAGGTTATAGGGATATAATCCTACCATCCACTGGCTGTCCACTAGGTTATAGGGATATAATCCTACCATCCACTGGCTGTCCACTAGGTTATAGGGAGATAATCCTACCATCCACTGGCTGTCCACTAGGTTATAGGGAGATAATCCTACCATCCACTGGCTGTCCACTAGGTTATAGGGATATAATCCTACCATCCACTGGCTGTCCACTAGGTTATAGGGATATAATCCTACCATCCACTGGCTGTCCACTAGGTTATAGGGAGATAATCCTACCATCCACTGGCTGTCCACTAGGTTATAGGGATATAATCCTACCATCCACTGGCTGTCCACTAGGTTATAGGGAGAGAATCATACCCCCTGTATATAGCCTCCACATTGACTCTGTACCGTAACACCCTGTATATAGCCTCCACATTGACTCTGTACCGGTACCCCCTGTATATAGCCTCCACATTGACTCTGTACTGGTACCCCTGTATATAGCCTCCACATTGACTCTGTCCACTAGGTTACCCCTGTATATAGCCTCCACATTGACTCTGTACTGGTTACCCCTGGATATAGCCTCCACATTGACTCTGTCCACTAGGTTATAGGGAGATAATATAGCCTCCACATTGACTCTGTACCAGTACCCCCTGCTATATAGCCTCCACATTGATCCTCTGTACTGGTACCCCTGTATATAGCCTCCACATTGACTCTGTACCGGTACCCCCTGTATATAGCCTCCACATTGACTCTGTACTGGTACCCCCTGTATATAGCCTCCACATTGACTCTGTACCGGTACCCCCTGTATATAGCCTCCACATTGACTCTGTACTGGTACCCCTGTATATAGCCTCCACATTGACTCTGTACCGGTACCCCCTGTATATAGCCTCCACATTGACTCTGTACCGGTACCCCCTGTATATAGCCTCCACATTGACTCTGTACCGGTACCCCCTGTATATAGCCTCCACATTGACTCTGTACTGGTACCCCCTGTATATAGCCTCCACATTGACTCTGTACCGGTACCTCCTGTATAGAGCCTCCACATTGACTCTGTACCGGTACCCCTGTATATAGCCTCCACATTGACTCTGTACCGGTACCCCCTGTATATAGCCTCCACATTGACTCTGTACCGCTCCCCTGTATATAGCCTCCACATTGACTCTGTACTGGTACCCCCTGTATATAGCCTCCACATTGACTCTGTACTGGTAACCCCTGTATAAAGCCTCCACATTGACTCTGTACTGGTACCCCCTGTATATAGCCTCCACATTGACTCTGTACTGGTACCCCCTGTATATAGCCTCCACATTGACTCTGTACTGGTAACCCCTGTATAAAGCCTCCACATTGACTCTGTACTGGTACCCCCTGTATATAGCCTCCACATTGACTCTGTACTGGTAACCCCTGTATATAGCCTCCACATTGACTCTGTACCGGTACCCCTGTATATAGCCTCCACATTGACTCTGTACCGGTACCCCTGTATATAGCCTCCACATTGACTCTGTACCGGTACCCCCTGTATATAGCCTCCACATTGACTCTGTACTGGTACCCCCTGTATATAGCCTCCACATTGACTCTGTACCGGTACCCCCTGTATATAGCCTCCACATTGACTCTGTACCGGTACCCCCTGTATATAGCCTCCACATTGACTCTGTACCGGTACCCCCTGTATATAGCCTCCACATTGACTCTGTACTGGTACCCCCTGTATATAGCCTCCACATTGACTCTGTACCGGTACCTCCTGTATAGAGCCTCCACATTGACTCTGTACCGGTACCCCTGTATATAGCCTCCACATTGACTCTGTACCGGTACCCCCTGTATATAGCCTCCACATTGACTCTGTACCGCTCCCCTGTATATAGCCTCCACATTGACTCTGTACCGGTACCCCCTGTATATAGCCTCCACATTGACTCTGTACTGGTACCCCCTGTATATAGCCTCCACATTGACTCTGTACCGGTACCCCCTGTATATAGCCTCCACATTGACTCTGTACTGGTACCCCCTGTATATAGTCTCCACATTGACTCTGTACCGTAACACCCGTAGGTCTACTACACCTGTTGTATTCAGCATTTCACTGTGAGGTCTACTACACCTGTTGTATTCAGCATTTCACTGTGAGGTCTACTACACCTGTTGTTTTCAGCGTTTCACTGTGAGGTCTACTACACCTGTTGTATTCAGCGTTTCACTGTGAGGTCTACTACACCTGTTGTATTCAGCGTTTCACTGTGAGGTCTACTACACCTGTTGTATTCAGCGTTTCACTGTGAGGTCTACTACACCTGTTGTATTCAGCATTTCACTGTGAGGTCTACTACACCTGTTGTATTCAGCATTTCACTGTGAGGTCTACTACACCTGTTGTATTCAGCATTTCACTGTGAGGTCTACTACACCTGTTGTATTCAGCATTTCACTGTGAGGTCTAATACACCTGTTGTATTCAGCATTTCACTGTGAGGTCTACTACACCTGTTGTATTCAGCATTTCACTGTAAGGTCTACTACACCTGTTGTATTCAGCATTTCACTGTAAGGTCTACTACACCTGTTGTATTCAGCATTTCACTGTAAGGTCTACTACACCTGTTGTATTCAGCATTTCACTGTAAGGTCTACTACACCTGTTGTATTCAGCATTTCACTGTGAGGTCTACTACACCTGTTTTATTCAGCATTTCACTGTGAGGTCTACTACACCTGTTGTATTCAGCATTTCACTGTGAGGTCTACTACACCTGTTGTATTCAGCATTTCACTGTGAGGTCTAATACACCTGTTGTATTCAGCATTTCACTGTGAGGTCTTCTACACCTGTTTTATTCAGCATTTCACTGTGAGGTCTAATACACCTGTTGTATTCAGCATTTCACTGTGAGGTCTACTACACCTGTTGTATTCAGCATTTCACTGTGAGGTCTACTACACCTGTTGTATTCAGCATTTCACTGTGAGGTCTACTACACCTGTTGTATTCAGCATTTCACTGTGAGGTCTACTACACCTGTTGTATTCAGCATTTCACTGTAAGGTCTACTACACCTGTTGTATTCAGCATTTCACTGTGAGGTCTACTACACCTGTTGTATTCAGCATTTCACTGTGAGGTCTAATACACCTGTTGTATTCAGCATTTCACTATAAGGTCTACTACACCTGTTGTATTCAGCATTTCACTGTAAGGTCTAATACACCTGTTGTATTCAGCATTTCACTGTAAGGTCTACTACACCTGTTGTATTCAGCATTTCACTGTTAGGTCTACTACACCAGTTGTATTCAGCATTTCACTATAAGGTCTACTACACCTGTTGTATTCAGCATTTCACTTTAAGGTCTAATACACCTGTTGTATTCAGCATTTCACTGTGAGGTCTAATACACCTGTTGTATTCAGCATTTCACTATAAGGTCTACTACACCTGTTGTATTCAGCATTTCACTGTAAGGTCTAATACACCTGTTGTATTCAGCATTTCACTGTAAGGTCTACTACACCTGTTGTATTCAGCATTTCACTGTGAGGTCTAATACACCTGTTGTATTCAGCATTTCACTATAAGGTCTACTACACCTGTTGTATTCAGCATTTCACTGTAAGGTCTAATACACCTGTTGTATTCAGCATTTCACTGTAAGGTCTAATACACCTGTTGTATTCAGCATTTCACTGTGAGGTCTAATACACCTGTTGTATTCAGCATTTCACTATAAGGTCTACTACACCTGTTGTATTCAGCATTTCACTGTAAGGTCTACTACACCTGTTGTATTCAGCATTTCACTGTGAGGTCTAATACACCTGTTGTATTCAGCATTTCACTATAAGGTCTACTACACCTGTTGTATTCAGCATCATGTGACTAATAACATTGGATTACAGGGTGACACACAACGCGATGGAGATGCAGGACTATAACTTACATCACTATGGTCATTGAAGCAATTACCTACCAACTCTTTTAGGGCCCGTATTGTCTTATAGAGATCTGATCAATTATTTATTGTCAAAATAGAGGTTTGGCAAACCTTTAATAGATTAATTAAATGAAACAATCTACAAAGTAGCCCTGATGTGAATTTCCCTGTGTACAATATGGTCTCCCTATCCTGGGACTGGCCAGCGGACATGTTTTATTGATAAGAGTCTGATTTGTCCACTGATTCAGAACACTGTGGCAAACACCATTACACTCTGCCTGCTGATAATAAAATATACTAAGACCATCCTCGTCCGCAATGTCTGCAGCATTAAAAAGAAAAAGCTTACTACCTATTGATAATACTACCTGATTATGTTGCACAGATAGCTTACTACCTATTGGTAATACTACCTGATTATGTTGCACAGATAGCTTACTACCTATTGATAATACTACCTGATTATGTTGCACAGATAGCTTACTACCTATTGATAATACTACCTGATTATGTTGCACAGATAGCTTACTACCTATTGATAATACTACCTGATTATGTTGCACAGATAGCTTACTACCTATTGATAATACTACCTGATTATGTTGCACAGATAGCTTACTACCTATTGATAATACTACCTGATTATGTTGCACAGATAGCTTACTACCTATTGATAATACTACCTGATTATGTTGCACAGATAGCTTACTACCTATTGATAATACTACCTGATTATGTTGCACAGATAGCTTACTACCTATTGATAATACTACCTGATTATGTTGCACAGATAGCTTACTACCTATTGATAATACTACCTGATTATGTTGCACAGATAGCTTACTACCTATTGATAATACTACCTGATTATGTTGCACAGATAGCTTACTACCTATTGATAATACTACCTGATTATGTTGCACAGATAGCTTACTACCTATTGATAATACTACCTGATTATGTTGCACAGATAGCTTACTACCTATTGATAATACTACCTGATTATGTTGCACAGATAGCTTACTACCTATTGATAATACTACCTGATTATGTTGCACAGATAGCTTACTACCTATTGATAATACTACCTGATTATGTTGCACAGATAGCTTACTACCTATTGATAATACTACCTGATTATGTTGCACAGATAGCTTACTACCTATTGATAATACTACCTGATTATGTTGCACAGATAGCTTACTACCTATTGATAATACTACCTGATTATGTTGCACAGATAGCTTACTACCTATTGATAATACTACCTGATTATGTTGCACAGATTTGATTTTATTTCACCTTTATTTAACCAGGTAGGCTAGTTGAGAACAAGTTCTCAGTTGCAACTGCGACCTGGCCAAGATAAAGCATAGCAGTGTGAACAGACAACACAGAGTTACACATGGAGTAAACAATTAACAAGTCAATAACACAGTAGAAAAAATGGGAGTCTATATACATTGTGTGCAAAAGGCATGAGGAGGTAGGCGAATAATTACAATTTTGCAGATTAACATAGCTTACTACCTATTGATAATACTACCTGATTATGTTGCACAGATAGCTTACTACCTGATTATGTTGCACAGATAGCGTACTACCTATTGATAATACTACCTGATTATGTTGCACAGATAGCTTACTACCTATTGGTAATACTACCTGATTATGTTGCACAGATAGCATACTACCTATTGATAATACTACCTGATTGAGTTGCACAGATAGCTTACTACCTGTTGATAATACTACCTGATTATGTTGCACAGATAGCTTACTACCTATTGATAATACTACCTGATTATGTTGCACAGATAGCGTACTACCTATTGATAATACTACCTGATTGAGTTGCACAGAGAGCTTACTACCTATTGGTAACACTACCTGATTATGTTGCACAGATAGCTATTGACAATACTACCTGATTATGTTGCACAGATAGCTTACTACCTATTGATAACACTACCTGATTATGTTGCACAGATAGCTTACTACCTATTGATAATACTACCTGATTATGTTGCACAGATAGCTTTCAAACTTTTGAACATTGTTGAGGACACTCAGACCCAGCAGGCTGTGGACAGACCAGTGGGGCGTTTAGTAGAGAAGTCTATAAAAGGCTCAGACAGCTCTGTGATGCTGAGGACAGGATAGATGGCAGAGGAGAAAAATCATTCCAACTCTCGTTGTTACATTTCGAAAGCCCTGTGTCAGCGGGGAGGGGGAAGCTTCAGAGACGTTACCCAAGGATATTTCATTCATAATGGCCCCCGAGCAAAGGAAAATCTATGGAGGGGGGAAATATGCCCTCAAGACAACCAATATGTCAGTTTTCAAGTGTCTGACCGACTGAATGTTCAGTTTGAAAGGGTGTGTGTGTGTGTGTGAATGTGTGTTAATGATTAGTTGTGAGAGTTCCTGTTTACCTTGGCGGGGCCCAGTTGTGTCTGGTGCAGTCCAGGAGGGTGCCGACATAGGTCTTGTTTCTCCAGGTCACGTTAACTACCAGCATGCCTGGGAACAGAGAGAGGGAGAGAAGGAATGATGATCACAGAGGAACTGTCATCATGTCTTCCTTCATCAGTCAAGGGGTGTAAACCCATCCTGCCTTCTAGTGAGTCCGAGCCACTGTGACCTCTGCCTCTGCACTGCTCTGAGCTTTTCATCTGGTTATTTATAAACCACTGTGACCTCTGCCTCTGCACTGCTCTGAGCTTTTCATCTGGTTATTTATAAAGCCACTGTGATCTCTGCCTCTGCACTGCTCTGAGCTTTTCATCTGGTTATTTATAAAGCCACTGTGACCTCTGCCTCTGCACTGCTCTGAGCTTTTCATCTGGTTATTTATAAAGCCACTGTGACCTCTGCCTCTGCACTGCTCTGAGCTTTTCATCTGGTTATTTATAAAGCCACTGTGACCTCTGCCTCTGCACTGTTCTGAGCTTTTCATCTGGTTATTTATAAACCACTGTGACCTCTGCCTCTGCACTGCTCTGAGCTTTTCATCTGGTTATTTATAAAGCCACTGTGACCTCTGCCTCTGCACTGCTCTGAGCTTTTCATCTGGTTATTTATAAACCACTGTGACCTCTGCCTCTGCACTGCTCTGAGCTTTTCATCTGGTTATTTATAAAGCCACTGTGACCTCTGCCTCTGCTCTGAGCTTTTCATCTGGTTATTTATAAACTACTGTGACCTCTGCCTCTGCACTGCTCTGAGCTTTTCATCTGGTTATTTATAAAGCCACTGTGACCTCTGCTGATGTAAAAAAAAAAAGGGCTTTATAACCAAACATATGTCTCTGCCGATGGATAAGAGAGAGAGAGAGAGAGAGAGAGAGAGAGAGAGAGAGAGATTTAGAGAGAGACAGAGAGACAGAGAGAGAGACAGAGAGAGAGAGACTTTTCAGAGAGAGATTTAGAGAGAGAGAGAGAGACAGAGAGAGAGAGAGAGAGAGAGACAGAGAGAGAGAGAGAGAGAGAGATAAGAGAGACTGAGACCTCTGACTGAGAGAGAGAGAGAGAGACAGAGTTAGAGAGAGAGAGAGACAGAGACAGAGAGAGAGAGAGAGAGACAGAGAGAGAGCTTTTCAGAGAGATTTAGAGAGAGACAGAGAGACAGAGAGAGAGAGAGACAGAGAGAGAGACAGAGACGGAGACAGATAGAGAGACACAGAGACACAGAGACAGACAGACAGAGAGAGAGAGACAGAGAGAGAGAGAGACAGAGAGACAGAGAGAGAGAGAGACAGAGAGACAGAGAGAGACAGAGAGAGAGAGAGAGAGACAGAGAGAGAGAGAGACAGAGAGAGAGAGAGAGACAGAGAGCTTTTCAGACAGAGATTTAGAGACAGAGACAGAGACCTCTGAGACAGAGAGAGAGAGAGACAGAGACGGAGACAGAGATTTATAGAGACACAGAGACACAGAGACAGACAGACAGAGAGAGAGAGAGACATCTGAGAGAGAGACAGAGAGACCAGAGAGAGAGACAGAGAGAGACAGAGAGAGAGAGAGAGAGACAGAGAGAGAGAGAGACAGAGAGAGAGAGAGACAGAGAGAGAGAGAGAGAGACAGAGAGAGAGACAGAGACAGAGACAGAGAGAGACAGAGAGAGAGAGAGAGAGAGAGTAGTACTGTAGACTACTTTATCACTGACCTCAACCCAGAATCTCTCAGAGCGTTCACAGTCAGCCCACTGACACCCCTATCAGACCACAGCAAAATCACAGTCTACTTAAACAGAGCAATTTTCAATCATGAGGCATCAAAGCCAAAGGAACTGAGTAACATTAAGAAATGCTATAGATGGAAGGAATCCAGTTTGGAAACCTATAAAAACAATTAGGCAACAACAAATTCAATCCCTTTTAGACAATTTCCTGGGTAAAACGTTCCAGTGTAATAGTGAAGGTGTAAACCTGGCAGTAGAAAATCTTAACAGTATATTTGACCTCTCAGCTTCCCTATCAAATCTAAAAATCTCAAATAGAAAACTGAAGAAAATTAACAATAATGACAAATGGTTTGATGAAGAATGCAAAAATCTAAGAAAGAAATTGAGAAACCTGTCCAACCAAAAACATAGAGACCCTGAAAACCTGAGTCTACGCTTTTCACTATGGTGAATCACTAAAACAATACAGAAATACACTACGGAAAAAGAAGGAACAGCATGTCAGAAATCAGCTCAATGCAATTGAAGAATCCATAGACTCTAACCACTTCTGGGAAAATTGGAAAACACTAAACAAACAACAACACGAAGAATTATCTATCCAAAATGGAGATGTATGGTTAAACCACTTCTCCAATCTTTTTGGTTCTATAACAAAGAATAAAGAGCAAAACATATACATGATCAAATACAGATCTTAGAATCAACTATTAAAGACTACCAGAACCCACTGGATTCTCCAATTACATTGAATGAGTTACAGGACAAAATAAAAACCCTTCAACCCAAAAAGGCCTGTGGTGTCGATGGTATCCTCAATGAAATGATCAAATATACAGACAACAAATTTCAATTGGCTATACTAAAACTCTT